>NC_141618.1:38251558-38410308 GCF_047967505.1 Dipteris shenzhenensis | reverse complement strand
TCAACCACGGCTTTCAATTCAATGTGAACATCACTTCAAAATCTGGAAAGCTTGTAGCGTACATGGGCATTTTAGATGAGGACCTTTTACTTGATGAAACAAGTTGGGATAAGCCCCAAGTATTCTCTGTTGTGTTGTTGCTCTGTCCCTCTCCTTCTCCCTCTCCTATTCCTCTATTGTTGCTACTCTATCCCTCTTCTTCTCCCTCTCCCATGCCTCTATTGGAGCTGCTCTGTCCCTCTCCTTCTCCCTCTCATGTGCCTCTGTTGCTGCTACTCTGTCCCTCTCCTTCTCCCTCTTTTGTGCCTTTATTAGAGCTGCATTGCCTTGTGTAGGAGTCCCATTCTTCCTATTGCAACCTTTGCAAGCATGGTGAGGAGAAGGGCTACAAGACCCCACAATGCTGTGACCTCTTGTGTCTTCCATAACACTAGAAATGCATTGGATGAGTGCATCCCTTGCACCTATAGCTTAAATGATTGGATAGTGATGAAAGGATCAGCCAAAGGTCCACCTAAGCTTCCTAAGAGCAAGAGAGGTGACATCTTGCATGAGTGGAAGGGGCGCATCTTGAAGTTCAAGTTTGGGAAGGATGGCTCACAAAAGTGCAACATGTTTAAACATGGGAAAAGATATACGGCTTCCTCCATCATTCAATCAATCTAGGATACCATCACACTATGAGCCTTTCTATCTATGTACCTTTTTCACTTGTAAGTGTAATGAGTCCATTTGGAAATTTTGTGTTTGGTTTCTAAGAGCTCTTGTTCATGGTGGCAGATGTTTTCCCTTTGGACCTCGAGGAGTAGGAACTACTTGAATCATCCATAGGCAAGTTCACTGGCTATGATTCATGAGGATTTAGGTAAGCAAATGCATGTCGGGGAGAAGTTGGTGTCCTTGCAAATGAAGAATGTGTATTGGTATAATGCAACATACATCACTCCAATGACATCATCAAGCTATCGCTGTTTGCGAACCATTGCACCACCACAACTTCAAGACATGGATTGCAGCAATGTGGACTCTAGAACATTGCAATTGTATAAGGACAAGATTGCAAAGGATGTGGGCATGGCCATGAAGTTTACATTTGGATCTAAATGGGCAGGTTATCTTGGTTTATGACTTTGCACATTTTTTCTTCTTTATTTCAAAATATACATATGCATAGAACAAAAACTATGTGGTCCTGCAAGTGTGTAGATGAAAATGCTCTTGAAGATTTACTTGGGATGAATTCGGGAACCAGGTCAGGTGAACAAAAGGGTTACATATTTCAATGTCATGCATGTAAAGACAATGTGGTTATTAGATACCATTTGTCATGCCAAATGTTGTATTTAGCTTTTCAGTACAGGCGCTGGGAGAAAACAAATGGCCAGTGGCTTCCCCTAGACTCTAGTGACGAAGACAATACAGGGGTAAGTTTTTCTATTGATGTTGAAGAGGGAGATGTCAAGAATGTGAATGTCACATCGCAATGGACTCTAAGGGATGTACAAGAACACCTATTGGTCATAGAGGATGGCATGTCAGAGTCCTTCTACTTTACCTTAAATGGTGGTAAGATCAGCCACCATATGGAGAAGTGCACGCATAGTGCCAATTTCATTCCTCTTACAACTTTAAAGATTGCTAAAAATGTGTTTGACTAGTGCAGCATTTAATTTTTTTTCTATTAATTCCTAGTTATTGCTTCAAAAGATGATGGACAATTAAATTAAAATGTTATTTCTTTTAATGTTTTCTCCTTTCAGTTCATGGTAAATGTTTTTCAAAAAATTTGGGGATTTTATGATTAATTTTAATTTTTAGGGTTTTTATATATATTAAGGGGTAAAAGCCCTTTTTACATCACATTCAAAACTTTCTCTTGACGACGTTGGTTTCAATGATGGATGCAGACATGTCCGTATACGATGCACAACCCTCTCATGCAAAAGCTTCCACCTCTAACATAGGTCAGGAGAAAGCATATACCTCCCAAATGGAACATCACACAGCACATGGTTCCATCAACATTGCAAATGAGGAAGGGATAGAAGACGACGATGCTGTAGTGGTAAGTTCGAACAATATTTTTTATTTTGATGTTCTTTAAGTATAATTTGTTTTGTCTATCTTCTAATGTTTGTTGAATTGTTGCAGGATGCGTTTGAGCTTGATGAATTCTCATCTTGACGGGGTAATGTTCCCAGCACATTTGGGCGAGATCATTCTTTGGCCCATTACCTTGGCAAAGTCACAGAGCATATCATGGTCTTTCATAGAAAATTTTCTCCTTGAGGTCCTTCGAAGCTGCTGAAGTGCAAGGCATTGTCGCATGCCATCGGATACTCCAACATTACTCAGAATGCCGACAAAGTCATTTTGGTACACCGCCTAGCTGCTATCAATGCCTTTGGATCGAACATTCATGGCAAGGAATTGAAGGCAACGGCTATGTCTTTGGCAATAGGAGAGGAGGATGTTAGTGCTATTGTGGCTAGATTTATATCTAGGAATCCACTAGGGGATTCAAAGACCCCTATTTTCGATGTACTCAAACTAGCCAAGAAGAAGGATAGCCTATGAGGCCTTTTGTATATATAAACATATATTTAAATGGATATTTCAATGGATACATGACTACATGTCTTTATTATTATTTTTAAGTTATCATTGCTCGTAATGAATTCCATTGTATTTTGTTTAAGTCGTCGATGATATATTTTCTCCATCATTTTAATTGTGTTAATTTAATAAATTTCTAGACAATTAGTATCATTTTCACCAAGTTTGGATGTCGAGAGTTCATTTCTATAAAATCCTGAAGGAATTTCACCATCATGCAGAAGGGAAAAGTGTCTGGCACGTCGCTAGGACCTCAAAAAGCCCAAAACCTACCATGACATGAATTTGGGCATTCTGGACTTGCCAAAACCCTCAACCTTCCCTCAGTCTTCCCCTCAGCCTCAGCCTCAGCCTGACCCTCAACCTTTCCCTCAGCCTTCCCCTCAACCTTTCCCTTAGGCTTCCCCTCGGCCTTCCCCTCCCCATGAGAGCCCTCTACCAATCGAACAAAATGTGTTCGATCACCTCCCAAAGAAGGTCAAAGCTCAAGACATTAGTGAGAGGAGGACTCGGAGGAGGATCAACGTAGACAAGAGCAATGGAAGAAGTTCAAGGCAGACAGGAGGTTGCAGGCTAGTGTTTAGGTACTTGTAAGGCCCCCACCAAGAGTCAGGAAACCATACAGAGAGCAAAGCCAAGAGCATGGGCCTTGAGGGAGATCATGCAAATGCAGAGGACCACTGACAACTTGATCCTACGTGCTCCCTTCCAACGTGTGGTACAGGAGATAGCACAGGGATACAAGGACGACATGCGATTTAGCACAGGAGCTATGGGGGCACTCTAGGAGGCTGCGGAGCAAGTGACCACCGCTTGGTTTGAGGATGCCAACTTGTGTGCCATCCATGCAAAGTGCATCACGGTCATGGACAAGGACATGGCTCTTATGAAGCGACTATGGAGTGACCCAAGTTTGAAGCCCTAGATTCTCTTGCAGCCCACTCTTAGGACTTAGACCACCCCCTACCCTTGAAGGCATTATCTTGTATCTAAGGCTCAAGGGCCTATTATTTTAAATAAAATATATTGACATTATCTACACTATCGCATTGTTGTATATTTTCCATTTCTATGACCGCCGTAACTGATCATTTTAATGTAAGTTTTGAATTCTATCAAATCTTGAAGGAATTTCATCATCGCACAGAAGGGAAAAGTGTCTGACACGTTGCCAGGATCCTAGAGGTTGAGGCTGAGGCTAAGGCTGAGGGGAAGGCTGGGGGGAAGGATGAGGGGAAGGATCATGCACTTGGGGCTGGGGAGTAGGCTCATGAGACTGAGGAGTGGGCTCACAGGACTTGGGAGGAGGAGAAGGCTCAGGAGACTAGGGAGTGGGCTCACGGGACTTGGGGGGGCTCACGAGAGTTGGGGGAGGGCTCACAAGAGTCCTAGGAGACCTCATGAGAGTTGGGGGAGGGCTCACAAGAGTCGAGGGAGGCACCACTAGACCTGGATAGGTTCATGTGTGCAGATGCCATGGAGGTGGTGGAGCTAGAGGAGGAAGGCG
The DNA here is from genome assembly GCF_047967505.1 of Dipteris shenzhenensis. Lineage (NCBI taxonomy): Eukaryota > Viridiplantae > Streptophyta > Polypodiopsida > Gleicheniales > Dipteridaceae > Dipteris > Dipteris shenzhenensis. The sequence continues at coordinate 38,406,185 of NC_141618.1, read as the reverse complement.
GTGTCCAGTAGTTCTAGCAGTGTTCTTCACTCTTGCCATTGAATAATGAGAGTTAGGATTTTTTTTAACATTTTATAAGGGCCCATCATGTTTTGACATCCATTTTAATTACATTTAGGGTTTCATTGTGCCTCCTACCCCTGCCCTAACCCCTCCAACCCCCCCCACCCTCGTCACCCTCCCATTGCCCTCCCCCTAGTTGCCTCGCCCACACCCATCACCCTCCCCCATATCCCCCCTCTTCCCACCATTGCTACCACTCCACCCCTCCTCTTGCCCTACCCCATGCCCCTCCCTTCTGTCCCCCATCCTTCACCATATCCCCACTTTCCCCAACATTGTGTGAGTACAAAAATTGTGGTCAAAATAAGCAAGATATTAAAGAGAGTACACAAATTAAGGTCAAAATAAGCAATATATTTATTTCATATTTGTATACAATTACACCATAGCTTCTGTTGGTGGTTGGACCCATCTGCTCCCTTCTCTCACTCTACCTTGCAACCAATGCGCAACTCCTCGACTCCCTATGGATGCTTTCCAAGGACTATGCCTTCTATTCTTTGATACAATTTGAACTGCTTTTGCAAGTTCTAATGCCTTTGCCTTTTTAGACTTCAAAGTCCTTCCTAGTAAACATCTAAAAAACCAGTCGAATATCTCATGCAATGTAGTGCTGCGAGTGATACCACCACCATGCCTTGAGTTCTTGAAGTAGGTTGCCTTGGCTCTATAGTGCAACTTCTCCATGCCTTGTGTATTCCAAATGGACAAAGGATCCCAATTTTGTATAAATCTTGGTGTGTATAGAGAATATGCTACAAACATGATGAGAATCAAATCAACAACAAAAACTGTTTATAAAGCAAGTGCTAAATATTATGATGGTGCCAAGATTACCATGTAATGCGTAATGTGCGACCCCCCATGCTTGAAATCACTTTTAATTGCATATCACACAATGCTTTCCAGTATTCCCAACCCAAACTGCTTTGAGACAATGTATGCTTGTCTTTGTTGAGATTGTGGTTTGATAGGAATCTCCTTGCCTTTCCTCCACCCATGTACACTTTTGCAGGAAGATTCTGTGTTGCCCTAGACATTTTCTCATCCTCCTTAAGTTTGACATGCCCTCCATGGAATCCCATCTTTGATAGCAACTTCTCAGCTTATGCAATGCACCATTCATCTTTTGCACTCGTTCTTCTACCTTCTCTCATTCCTTCTCTATGGCTCGTTGAACTTGATTGTATATAGATCTTTTCAAGCCTTTTTTGGACTCAGCTAGCTTACAGAGTGACTTTTCTAATTTATGTCACTCCAAGTCCAATGCATTTCGCTCCAAGTCCAATGCTTTGGCTTTATCATGAAGATCTTGGTTCTTCCTTTGAAGATCTTGCATAGAGTTATGCATTGCAATAGTGGTGCTATTTCCTAAATGTGCTAGAATCTCTGCTTGGGCTCTGTGCATCTCGCTTGCTTGCATAGCCATTGACTGAGCATTGTTTAACCAATTGCAATAACCAAGCAACCCCGCATGTCCATTTCCAACAAACTGAACTAGCTCATGCATTGTATGGAAAGGAGGGCTCTTTTGGTTAGCAAGATCTAAAGGATATAAGGATCCTTCTACCCAAAGGTCGAGATGCTTCTTTCCTTGCGAGCAAAGATTGTGGATTTTGGAAACTCCCCTCAATCCTAGAATACGTGCGCTTGCATATTCAGCCTCCAACTCTAAGTGAACCTGGTACTTGTTGGAGACATCCTCAAATGGTGCCATGACTAAAGGAATGTAGAGAAGGAGAAGGTGTGGAGATGCACGCTTGAAGGAGCATCATGCAGGAAGAGGGAGGACTAGGAGCAGGAGGGATGGGGGAGGGAGGACTAGTAGTTGAAGAGGAGGAAAGGGGGGTAGATCAATAGGTGTGGAGGGTGAGGAGGAGTAGGCATGGAGGAGGAGGGAGCGAGGAGGGAGGAGCAGGAGGGAGGGGGGAGGAGGAGCAGTGGTGGAGGAGGGAGGGGGAGGGGAGGAGGAGCAGGCATAGAGGAGGGAGGGAGGGGGAGGGCAAGAGGAGCAGGCGTGGTGGAGGGAGGGCGGGAGGGGGGGAGGAGGAAGGGGGAGGAGGGAGTGAGGAGGGGGAGGGGGAAGGGAGGAGAGGGGAGGGGGAGGAGGAAGGGAGGGAGGGGGAGGAGGGAGTGAGGAGGGGGAGTGAGGGAGGGGGAGGTAGGAGGGGGAGGGAGGGAGGGAGGAGAGAGAAGGAGGGAGGGAATTCAAAATTCAAATTTTGAATTTTGAATTTTTTGGTTTCCACCTAGGAGTAAGAGTTGTGTAAGAGGTGGGGTCACTTTTGGGTTTAACCCACTTAGGTGATGGGGGGCTAGGACTTTTTGGGACCTACCTTGGCCCTTTCATTAGGACTAATCCATTTCTTAATCGAATCCTTATGAGGCTCTTTTGAGACCCCAATTCTCCCCTAATGTCATTTCCAGTGCCTACTTCCTCTAACCTTAACAAGTGTTTGAGCTTACCCAATCATGATTCTAATGATCAATAGCACAGAGCTTGCCACATGGCACTATATTTATTTATTCATGATCAAATAGACTTTTGCTCTGCCTTTGTCCTAACTACATCACACAACCTTTGCCTTGCCATGTTTGCCGACCATTGTGCTGGTTCAAGCAATGATTTTGGCATGGAGATACCACCACGTTGGCATGAAGACCACCATGGCATGTCAATCGCTAAAGGGGACCCCTCAAGGTCCATATCTACAATCACCGCACTAGATGTTGGAGCTAATCTAGTTCTAAACCAACAAAATAGTGTTATTTTGGAGATATTTTAGTCGTATTACTCCTTGTGCAACAATTTCTCAACCACCGCACATGTTCTTAGAGCTATTTTAGTTCCAAGCTAAGGAAAATGGAGACATTTGCAATTTAGTATAGTTTCCTTGCAAAACCACTGCACAATGTAATATACTCTACTTTTTGGTGGGTTTATGCTTATCCCCTTTTTCTTATTTCATGGTAGTCCCATACATACATGCCATCATGCCTATAGCTCACCCATACATCATCATACATACAAAATGCAATCTAATAACATCAATAATGGATATGTTTAATAGTATTTTTGACTAATTGAAAATACTTTCCATAAAAAAGATGTTAAAACATTTCCAACTATTCAAGGAAGATGGCATCTATGTCTTGACATTAAAAAGTCTTTTAAACATGTCCAAGCCCAGAGATTTCTAGTTGTTGCCACTATGCTAGTTGTGTCTGCTATTCATTTTAGTTCCAAACATAGGGTTGGTTTAGAACAATCCTCAAACAATCACATAAACTAGTATTTGACCTAAACTATATTCTCAGTGACATATTGCTATTCCAATCACAAAGTAGGTTTAGGACTCCAAACCAACCTGGGAGTTGAACCTAACATACTTGTATTTTCTCTTTTTTGTGTACGAATTTATTTCCTTGCATAAACATGTTAGATATCAATGCTCCACTCTCATGTAACTATGCAGGAACCAGCTAACTCTACTTGTAAGACCCCCATATGAGGAGAAGGCATTTGAGTAGCTCGGTTATCTGGTAGGTCCTAGTTTGGACATCCCAGATGGGGGCCATGTGTGGCTTGATGGTTGGATAGAGTTGGCACACTGCCAACTAGGCTACATGCAAGTGCGAGAAGGCATCTCATGACTGATCACACTGAGGGTAGATGGAGCATTTCCTAGGGTAGCCCACTCTCGGGTTGCGGGGTCTGTTTGGAGCTCCAGATGATCCCGGATGGCTCTACGGTAACCATAGGTTAGTTGCTCTATTTTGTGCACTAGTTCTATTGTATGGTTGGTAACCTATTTCGGGACCAACCCCTAGTCGGCCGTTTTGGGCAGACTGGGTCGGTCACCCAATTGGGTCTAACTAACTATGACTGGTGGCTATATAAGGGCAAGCCTGTGAAGCCCATTTCATCATTGGCTACAGCAACACTAATTCCTTAGCATTCAACCTCCGTCCTCTACTATTTCTAGCATGCCATCGAAGCTCCTCACATAGAAGCACATGGTTGGGAGGTAGCACCATCTATTGTATTAGTTTTATAGTAATCAAATTTTTGATTCTCCATACTATCTGCTTTTCTCTCTTGTGTACAAGATCCTGTTATCTGTTGACTCAGGGGGGTCACTTAGTGTAATATGTCTGTATCACATGTGTTCAAGGGTTCTTTTCTAAATCCCTATGTAACCTATTTCTAGTATTTCCTAGTATCCCGTCTGTAAATTTTGGGAAATTTTATAAATCCCCTTCTATAAATATATTCATTTTCCTAGAGGAATTTTAAAAGTCCTTATGTGAGTCATACACTACTACTTTTGGAGTCCCTTTAGGCAGGATGAGATATTTAGAATGCAAGATCTCTACATCACCTGCATTATTTGAATCTACACAAAAAATTGAGGTACCGACTGCAATAATGGGCAATGCATAAGTTTAAGATGGGTTTGTGTCTTGATGATGCCATAAGGCAAGAGAAACAAAGAATAAAGACGTATGTGCAAAAATTAAGAGGAACAAATATCAAACAAGACAAATCATGTGTGCCATACATCAAGAGCAAAGAATTGTGCAAAGTCACTTGAAACACATAAAGAGCTCAAGAAACAACCTTTATAAAAATACTACATGAAAGATTGGGAGCTTTTATAAATGCTTTATATCTTTCAATTTTTTACAAAACCATATGTATGGGCGTTTTAGCTAGGAGAAGGGATGATAGATTAGCCAATTTTACAAAGCATTCAATGATGAAATATAATATTTATTTCTTGCCAAATACAAACATCTAGAGTTTTTTAATGTGAAAGATTGGAAACTTGTTTAAACAATGTATATCTGAGACTTAGTAATTTCTTCCATGTCTTTATTGTTAGAGAAGGAGTAGAGAAGGAGTAGAGAAGAGAAAACTAAAACACCATGATTTCAGCCACATTCACAATTGGCCTTGCCACTTTTTCCATGTCTTGATTGTTAAAGAAGCAAAAGATGGAAATATCATTCTTCTTTGTCACATTTATAGAAGACCTTTCCACTTTTTTTCTTCCAAGAAAACCCTTACTAAGTCATATCAAACCATGGTATGGTATTAAAACCATAGAGGCTACATTCATACAACATCTTGTTGTACCCGATGCCAAAATAGCATTTTCAAACTTGCTTTATGGCATTCATATAAACAAAAGTACCCAGGCGGTTCCAAATCATCCACTTCTGTGATTCAAGGTCTTGCAAAAAATAGTTTAAAAATTCCATCAAGACAAATCAAACTAAACTGAACGCATAGTAATAATCATAATAAAGCTTTTATCATATTAGAAAGATTCCAAAGAAGCCCCTACCAAGTGCATTTAATTCCCCTTTACAAAGTCATTGAATACATTCCAATCATTCTCATCTAAAGTATACTTATTTCTATTACACTCATAGGTGAGGTTTGCCAATGCAATTATGCTCTTAATATTTATGATGTCATGGTCTGTAAGGTCATATGTGAAGAATCTTGAACCTTTTGCCTTTTGATACCACCCAAGCTGGACTTCTACTCCAAAAGGTCTATTTGAAAGGTTGAACCCTCTTTTATATTCCACATACCCCCCACCAACCTTTCTCCTCATTTTTTGAACTTGTCCAAGGTACCATATAGCTTGTGTTTTCTTTTTTTGCAAAGATCTTGGATTGCATTTCCTCTTGCTTTTCCTTTTTTTGTGTTCTTTATGAAAGAATATGGCACAATCGAAACCTATTCCAAATAGGTTCTCATTTGATGTAGCAAGAGGTATATCTTCCTTAGAGTAGTATACTCCTTAGCGAAACCTTTGTGAGTCTATCTTTAGAGAGTGTGGGATTTCCATCAAGTTGCTTACCAATGTGGACTTGAAGAGAGTTTTACCATCAATGGTAACAACTGGGCTCACTGCTTCTTGTTCATCTAGGAGAGAGAATCCACCACATGTCTAATTTCACTTATGGAGGCATCATTGTCATTATCATCTATTTCTGACACATGATCTACTTGACATTGGTCTTCTTCTTCAAAATCAGATTCTTGTGATTCTTTGAACTTACTAAAAGCCTCATCTTTAGTCTTTAGGAAGTATATCCATATCCTTCTACTGTAGTCATTGATCAACATCATGAAGTAGTAGGAACCACCCAAAGCTTCCGTCTCCATCTTTCCGCAGACGTTCGTGTGAATGAGCACTAAAGGAGCATTTGTGCTATTGGCCTCTTTAGGAAAGGGCTGCCGATGCTGCTTGCCCATCATGCAAGCTTCACATACATCGGGCTGATCTATAATTTCTGGTAGGTCTGCAATCATTCCACTTTTATGAATCTCCTTTAAAGAACTAAGGTTTAGATGACCAAACCTCTCATCCCATAGCTTAGTGTTCTTCACATCGACTCGAGCACTGAAAGCTGAGAGTTTGTAAATTTTGTTGCACCGTGTACCTTTACCAATGACCTTCCCTTGAAGATCCAAAATCTATGTGCCATTCTTACCAAAGTGCACTTTGAGGTCGTGATCTGTGATCGCAAAAACGGACAACAAGTTCCTCTTGATATCTGGCACATAAAGAACATCGGACAACTGTCTTACAACTCCATCTGACTTGAGAGAAATCGTACTTTTTCCTTTTGCTGGACATTTTGCATCATTGCCAACTACTACCAAGATGTCATTCCCTACCAATTGTAGAGAGGTATACCAATCCTTCTGACTAGTCATGTGGTTTGATGCTCCACTATCAATAATCCAAGGTTCATCTAAGGTACATCTATAGGTACATGAACTGCCTCCGTGAAAATCTCCTCAATTTCTACGAACAGCTCTACTCGTACTACTTGCACACTGGTGCTGGACTCTTTCTTTACTCTGTTCTTCTCATTTGCAATCTTCTTTTGACACTCATTCTGCTTGTGCCCTACCTTGTTGCAATTAAAAGCACTTGATCTTGAAATTCTTTCTCTTTTTATCATCAGAAGAAGATGGGTTACTAGAGTCCTTACCCTTTTACCTTTCTTTGATCTAGCATAGAAAGCTAAATCTTCTCCGGTCCTCGTCTTTTGACACATCTCCTCCTTAAGAAGCACTGTGCTGAAATCCTCAAAGTTAAGGGGAGAATTTTTGTTCTGCGTATTCAACACTATAACAAGACGGTCGTCCTTTGGTGGGAGAATCCATATGCACCTTCGTGCTAGATTCTTGCTAGTGATGGTGATGCCAATCGCATTCATTTGATCATGTAGATTCTTCACCCTGGTGATGAAGTTCTTTGCGAGCAGATTGTGAGAGATGGCCTAGCCCGCAAGATTGCAAATCCCACCGTTCGGTGAAAGCAGAAAGTTGGACGGCACTAACTATCCACTCTGGAAGTTCAAAATTAAAACCATCCTAAGTGCATACGAGCTTTGGGATACTGCTACTGGGGTGGACGTGAAGCCAGTTGCAAGACTCTACAATACCCCCGACAACTTCTTCCTTCATGCAATACCCAACCAGGAACAGATGACCTTTTCCATAATCCCACTGATGCGCTCCTACTGTTCACTTCTTCCTCTTCTAAGAGCTACCCTTCCAATTTAATAAACTCTCCATCTCGATCCCTTCCCATAATAACCCAAGCACTGAATTCATCTCTTGCATATGGAGTTCATAGCACCTTTGTTGCCCATCTCTTTCATGCTGCATAGTATTCTTGCCTCTCAACTTGCCATAGCATCCCTCTTCCTTCTCTAGATCCACATGCATAGTTGAGACTATGGCTTCTCCTGCCCACAGTTGTATGTACAAACAACGGCCACCCTTCAGTAGAAAACCCTGCTCAGCCAAAAACGGATCGTCATCTCTAGGAATCTCCAGCACCAAAGTCCTCTCAGCACAACCGACATCTGCGTAGTCATAACCTTCCTACAATCAGCTCTGAAGTGAACGTCTACCCCCAAATATAGTCAACCCATGCTTCAACTTCTATGGAGCTCATGGACTTTGTCACCTAGCCTCTCCTTCAACCACACTTTCAACACACAACCCACTACTCAGGAAACAGAACCTTTGTAAGTACCACCAACTGCTCTGTACTCATCATCACCAAGCACCTAGAAGTCTCTCTGTGCCAAGACATGTCGTTAGAGACCCCCCTTCCGATCACAGTTCGTCTCCTCATAGCTTCCTTACTAAAAAACTATAGTCGTGATCCTCTGTGTGCTCATAACTCCTTCTCCCACTCATGGTTGCGCTTCCCCACCTTCCAAGCCTTTCACTTTGTGTACAGTGTCCTCTATCTGTGTCATCCTTGACCTCCCTTTAGGCCTCCAGTGGCGACGCACATATTTGCCCCTCGCACTCCCGAGCTCCTTCTAGCCACTCAGCAGCGACCGCGCTCTCTCCAGAGCTCCTCTCTGCCCTCTGAGATCACCAGTACAGTAGCGCAATCCCACTCCAAGAGCTCTCTCCTGCTTCTAGTCCTCCTCCAAGCTACAGTCCCTCCCTTCTAGAGCTCACAAATCTCTCTGGTGTCTTCTCTCTCCTTGCAATCTTGCTACGTTGCCATCTAGAAGCTCCTCACCTCTCGTCCTCACATTGCCACCTTTGCATGGATACCTTTTTTATAAGTGGCACTTCACCTTTGCCTTTTTACAACTCTTTTACCTTGCCTCAAAAATATTGCACCAAGACCATTGCTCACATAATTGGGGTCACATTTCACTAACACACAACCATCCTTTAATAAGGTATTTTGATGCATGCCCGCACATTTACCACATGTCTATGAGCCCATAGACCATGACATGGATGCTCACATCACTTGCAATAAATCGAAAATCACTCATGGCAAAAATCAACAGAGGACATAGGATGGCAATGAGAAGTATGTCATCCTACACCATTTGCTCTGGAGTGTCTGATGCACCCACACTACTTTTCATCATATCCCAGAAGTCCCTGTAAAAGTATCTACCATCTATGCATCAGTGTAGAGTTTTTTTGGGAGTACCCAGAACTCAAACCCACTTCCAACTAGCTATATACATAGCTATGCACCTAGCCATCAGCATCTAACAAGTGAAAAACATTTTTTCACTTTTATCCACACAACATCTTCCACATGCAAGTGCTCTCGCTATTAGATGTCAACCTAAAGATTCTCAACATCTTTTCTTCATCGTTAATTTATAATCAACTTATTATACATTACTCTCCCCTTACCGCACCCTAGTTTATGGAAAGTGCTACGATACAAAGCTAACAAGCGTAAAACAAAAAACGGAATTACAATCTCTTCACTAAAGCACTCGTTTCAATGGTGAGACAAAAAGTGAGTCCTTGGGGCCACCTCGCTCAAACAGCCTTGATTATCATCTTGAATCCACCTGCTGCCGGCGGCAGCACGGCGTTCGGCCATTTGGGCTTTACGTCGCCGTTGAGAGGTGTGAAGGAGAACGCAGCAAACACTTGCATCAGGAGCAGCGGTCCTGCTCGATTGAACAACGGCTGCCCTATGCACTGACGAGGGCCTGCAGTGAACGGGATGTAGCCCATCAACGGCGGTGCCTTGCTATTCTCCCATCGAGCTGGATTGAACTTCTGCGCTTGCTTGAAGTGCTGGTCGTGATGGAGGGCGATTATGGGGATGATCAGGATCGTGCCCTTGGGAATGCGGCATCCGTCCACCACCTCCTCGCTCACAGCTCGTCTTGTCACCACGTTCGCTTGAGGGTACATACGATTAGCTTCTAAGCACACGTTCTTGAAGAAGCTTAGGTCTTGTGCTTTTGCAGCGAGTCTTGCCTTCTCTTTCAAATCGGAACTGCCGCGAGAAACGCAGTGCACAGCCCATCCCAGCGAGTTGGCAGCTGTCGTCGCACCAGCGAATAATAGATTCTTTACCGTATCCTTCACCTGGGTTGCTGACACGGCGGCAGTTGGATCTTGCAGTTCATGTAACGGGGACGGTGAACCAGATTGCTGCACTATATTTTCCACTATAGCATCTAGAGCTGCGATGAGGGGAGGCACGTCATTCCGAAACAGCTTGTATGCAGGCAAAAGTTTTGCTGGGATGAAACCTACGACCGCTGAATAGCGTTCCAGCTTGGAGATAACGTGGAACACCTCATGAAATTTCTCCTTGGTAAGCACCATACCAAACATGAACCTATATAAGACTTTGAAAAGTACCTCATTCAAGCTTACATACAAGTCGACCACATCATCGGACTGCAATTGCCAATTCTTCAGCATCTTCATTGTTTCTCCTAAGACCATATCCTCGAAGGCTTGTAATCGGTCCGCACACTTAGTGTGTGGGTTCAGCACCTGAAAAGAAGGCTCGTGATCGCTCTCATCCAGGGCACCTAAAATACCCACAGGCCCGACGACGTCCCCCATCAGCCTCGCAGCACGTCCTCCCTTATCATAGTTTTTAGGATTCAACACTAAACAGTGTTTAATGAGTTGTAGATTGAATACGACGACTTTTTTGTTTCCGATTGTAAATGTATTGCCAAATCTCTGCTTTAAAAGGAGAAAGCCTCGTGGACCATGCCATAGGAAAAATCCGGCTACGCTAAACGAACTTGTAGCTCTCTCCACGAGACGAAAATATCTTACAAAAAATGCTACTGCAATGAGATTCCACCAGTGGAACACAGGCCATAAGGAAAGAGTAAAGACTATAACTATCAGCGCGTACACAAAGAGAAACGTCGATCTAGACACAAGCAAAGCGCGAGAAGGTGTGGACACCGATCCCATTCTAGAATTCAGGCAAAGTAGCTTGCGTGTAAAATGAGTGCTCTCTCGTAGAGTTTTATATTGCTGCATAGGACATTGGGGAAAACGTCGTTATGAGATACCGCCAAGGCAACGACGAAAAAAAAAAAAAAAAAGAGTTTTTTTAAAAATATATATACATATCACCCGAATAAACATGAGTTTAAAAACCCGAGATACAACCAATGCAAACGACGACACGTACAAAGCCCCAGTATAGTTATGCACGCATAGTAACGTCGCCTATACCCCAAGTGGCATTCACGAAGATTATAGTGTATTAGCTCTTAGTACTGAGGTTTTTGGCATGTTATTAGTTTCTAAAATCAATCTCTCTCTCTCTCTCTCTCTCTTCATGAAAAACAAGGGAGTGCCCAATAGCATTCATGCTCACTTGTCATAAAGTTTTGGAACAAAGACAAATCAGCATGGTGGCCACACGTGGTAAGCAAGACTTTGGAAAAGGACTCAGAGATTTTTCTCAACTTCATTGTCAATTGATGCATAAACAATGTATGTCCTTCAAATCATGCAAATCATTAGAGGGGGGTCATTCTTTGCTTGGGTGTAGCCATTTTTTATGAGGTTCAATGACTTTTCTGTATATGGGTATCTTGCATGACCCATAGCTTATGCATTACTCGCCAGCTAGCAGGATAAGCAGTTCAGGACGTGCCTTGCCAATTTTCCCAGTGACACTATTGTATCTATCACAGATTTTGCAAAAAATTATTCTTTTCAAGAACAAGATGAGATACAAAGTGCTCACTGGTACAACAAGCAAATAAAAGTTCTTGTGCATAGTATGTACAGTCATTTTTTTGACTTTTCCACGCTAGATGCCAGTCTGCTTACTAACTCATAGGAGTCCAGGTCAGTGCAATGCACTTACGATTTCTACATTTCAAATGATAGGGAACATGACATGCTCTTATTTGTGTAGCATGCTTTTCTACTACATTGGGAATGGCTGAAAAAGAAAAATACCCAGGCAAAAAATATAAAGCAACATTGGATGCGGTCAGATGGTGCTACCTCTCAATTTAAATCAACATGTGGATTCTACTTCATCTCAAGGTTCAAATTCCTAACCGGTCTAGACATGATGTGGAATTTCTTTGCGTCTAGCCATGGCAAGGGTGAACATGATGGATGTGGTGCTGTTATTAAGCATGTTCTATTTAAACACCAATCAACATGCCCTCAAGAAGAACTCAATGATGCTGTAACATGTCTTACCACCAACCTCTCCACAGGCGTGCATTCAACATACAATAAACAAAGCCTTAAGAATACTGTAGTAGGCATAGTGTTCCATGAAGTGAAAGTGGGTGAAGTGCAAAGGAGAAGCTGGCACGATTGCAAGAAAATTAAAGGAGTTTGTGGTCTGCATAGCATATGGGGATTTTCAAACAACCAACTGATTAAAACGAGAAAACTTTCTTGTTTCTATAGTGCATGCATCATAGGGGATCATGACAATTGTGAGAACATTGCAACTGCGAAGACATGGGAGTGAGTTTAAGTTTTCCCTCTACGTTCAAATGGAGTGACAAACAATGGAAGACAAATGACTCGCCATAGTTTGGGAGAGATTTGATGACCTCATTGACTATCTGGAAGAGGGGGATAACTTTTCCATTGTTACAAATTCTGGGGAGAATGAGGAAGATGACCCATACTTTCTATTGTAGTGCACAAAACTTAAGTACAAGGTTGAGGAAACATTTAAGGATAATTGGGAAACAACCTATGAGAAGTGGGATGTAGTATCAGAGCTTTTTGGTACAAAAAAATATCCAAGAGAGGCCACACCTACGAACTGCTACATAAGAGTCCACAAACATGTGTGTACTCTCATCTAGTAAGAGCTATTAAGTTCCAGATGCAACCTATGCCACAATGAAAGAAGGTCAAGAGTGTCTTCAAATTGGATTTAGACATGCATGAGCACATCTTGGGGTGTCTTAGAGGGTTGGACGAGGACGACTGAGATAGTACTAAGAAAATGCATGTAGTCTCATTATAGGGAAACAATATGTCCACTTGTCCTATAAAATGGAATTTATATTAAGTCTGCTTCTTTTTAGTATATCCCAAACAACCACCAAGGCTGGTTTTATTAAATTATTTTTGTAAATCCCAAACGATAAAACCCATGCTTGTTTTTAGTATGTCTCAACAACCACCACGCTAGTTTCCCATAATGAGTTCACATATCCTACAAATTCATTCATCTTGTAATAATAGAAGCAAACCACCACGTTGGTGGCTGTTCATATCCTAGTGGAGACCAACCACCGCATTGGCAATAACTTATCCTGCACTACTAGCATGCTATCCCTACACTAGTGCCGTGCTATCCTAAAATTTATTGCATAGTGCTATACTAAAATAGTGCCCAAGTTTAGACTTTTTATCATTTTGTTAACCGTCAGATTTCATCCCATGCTTGCTTTTAGTATATCCCAACAACCACCGCACTAGTTTCCCATAACAAATTCATTCATCTTGTAATAATAGAAGCAAGCCATTGCTCTGGTGGCTGTTCATATTCTAGTGCAACCAACCACCATGCTAGTGATAACTTTTTCTGCACTAATCCTACATTACTACCATACTATCCCTATACTACTACCATGCTATTCTAAAATTTGTTGCACAACGCTAGTGCCCTTTCAACTGGTTATAGTTAACTGCCAGATTTCAACCACTAGGCTACTTAAAACATTTAAATACTAACATGGAAGTAGGTCGATACAAAATCAGGTATTACAGAAATTCTAGACTCCCAACTACCTTATCAACCTCTCTGTAGCAAGCATCTCCCAGCTCTTAAGGCCAGTCTACTACACAATGGTAGACTTCTTCACACAATCGAATTACACACAACACTACTTGCTTGACTCTGGTGACTTATATGCCCATAGTAACTCCTCCTTTCATTGGGGGTCCTCTTCATCTTGGTCTTTGCATTTTATACATCTTTGTGCCTCTATTATGTCCTGCCAGAAGAAACCTACATCATGAGATTGAAAAGTATCTTTAAGGAGCAGGAAAAACAATAGCTAGGGACATTAATATTCACCATCTGTGCCAAATCCAAGTAATAAACCCACCACCGAAGCATGTCCTCCTTGTAGCTATTTTCCTCCTTCTCCGGGTCTATTTCTACGAGGATTTCATCCAACATCGTTTTCAGATAGAACAAAAGCATTCCAAAGTCTTTTGGGTATGCCATAGATTCATAGGAGGTGGATCGGTGTACAAAGTTTTGGGGCTAGATTTTGCAATGGGCTCTTAGTTTTGTCTACACTGCACTTAAATAGGGAGAAAGTTCATTGAGCCCGACCTTCTCATTCTCCAATCTCATGTTAGTTGTCTAATCTAAATCTTTCATCTCACATTAGTTGTCTAATCAAAATCTTTCGTCTCACATTAGTTGTCTAATCGAAATCTTTTGTCTCACATTAGTTCACTAATCAAAATATTTCAGTCTTATATTAGTGATCTATTTGAAATCTTTCATCTCACATTACTTGTCAAATTGAAATCTTTTGTCTCATTATTATCACCGCGCTGGCATGGATGAAAGGACACTATCTAGTCACATAGCTGAGAAAACATTGCTCAAGTAAACTCTGGAGAAGATTAACAATTCAATATGTTACACAAAGATTACATAGATTACAATCTCAAATACTCCTTTACTTCAGATTACATCTCAAGGACTCCTTGTTGAGCTCCTTGATTGCAAGCTCGGCCCTCCTTGCTCCTTGAATGGGGCTGGTTCCTTCCTGTAGGAGCCTGGCCCTTCCCTTCATGCCGCTTCCTCTTTCCTTGATTTGAGCTTCCTGGTTGCAGGCTTGGCCCTTCTTGCTCCTATCCTAAAGGGGGCTGGCTCCTCCGTTTAGGCTCCTTTTTCTCACAGTGAGGTTCAGTCTTGGTGTGAGCTCCTTATCTTTAAGATCTTTTGCCCAAATGGCAAATTGAGCCACAACATCTACTTTCTCATCGTAGATAGTTGTAGTAGGCTGGAACATTTGATCTATCCATGACCTGGGCACCATGACCTGGGCAATGGAAAATGGCATTCTCTACAGCTAGATTTTGTATGCACAAACACTCCAAAGCAAAAAACATACATAGGGTGGTAGTGCGTAGGCCATCAGATACAACAGTCATCTATGATGGGGGTATGGTAGACCATGCATTTCGGATACTGTTGCATAGCAGGATATGTTGAGATATCGAGCTCCACTCACAATATGCCAGGGTGACCGTTGTGCATTTATGTCACCGACTTGTTAGCTAGAGATGCGGTTGGTACACCGCCCATGAATAATAGCTAGATGATAGCTATCCTTATCTACTCTAGTTTGTGGCTCAGTTAGTATGCCACCTTAGTTAGTTGAGTTTGGTTTGAGACCCACATATAGGGTTCTTCTATTTCTTTGTACTTGAGTTCTTTTGGCTTTCACAACTAAGAAGAGGAAAACTGTTTTCAGCCTCCACCTTTGTGTGTATTCCCCCATTGTGTATGTGAGAAAGCTGCAAGTGAGACTCCTTCCCTCTCTCCCACTATCTTCACATGGTATCAGAGCCTTGTTCGTGGTAAGGAGCTCAAGAAAGCAAACCAAGTTTGCGGTGTCCTAGTAAGAGGACCAGTGTTGCTTTCCTATTTCGAGTTTGGGAGCAAATCTCTGCAGGTAGCATAGCTAGAAGTGCAAGAGTGCACTGTCTCAGATTGAGACGCCCTTTGTGGTGTGGCGAGAGTGCAGTATATGCTACGGGTGAGGGCAAAGCCTAGGTGACTTTATTTTTCTAATTCGAGACCATTTCGGGGCCCGTTTTGAAGGCGGAAGTTCTTCGCAGGCACTCAGAAAAAGGCCCTATTTTTGCTGTGCGACCACTGCTCGGCTAGTCGGTGAAAAGTTGTCGCAGAAATTGCATCGTATGCCTGTGTCTAGAGATATTGGGAGTTGCAGAATCATGCTTGTTGCCTGTTGATGCAAAATCGTCACTAGGAAGTGACTGTGTGGTCAAATACCACTTTTGCAGATCTGCCTGTGTGAGGCAAAAGCTGTGTTTTTTGCAGTGACAGAATATTTTGTAGTGTTTTGTAATGGCATCTGATTCTCTTTCATAGATTGTCACTGAAAAGCTTGACAAGAACAACTTCCAGGCATGGAAGTTTTGAATGACGAATTTCCTTATGGGAAAAGGCTATTGGGAGTTCATTACAGGAAATGAAGAAGAACCTGTTCTTCCTAATGTTCCCAATCAACAGGAAATGTAGGCATTTAAAGGATGGCATGAGAGAGCTAGAAAAGTTATGTACTGGCTGTCTATCAGTATTTCGGACTCTATGATTGTGCATATTCAGGATGCAAGTATGCCAAAGGAGGCATGGGATACTTTGGCAAAAATGTACAGCACAAATATGCAAGCCAGGAAAATGCAACTCAAACAGGAGTTGCACAATGTGCAGAGAGAAAATTTGAGCATAAATGGCTACCACATGAAGGTGAAGAAAATTGCAGATGCACTTGCTTCCATTGGGTCACCAGTGGAAGATGATGATCTAGTTTCTATGACCTTGAATGGTCTAGGAAAGGATTATGCACAGTTTCGGACATCCATTGCCATCCGTGAAAAATTTCCTGATTTTGAAGAGTTGTTTTCTCTTCTAATTTCTGAAGATTAGAGAAATGGGGGTGCATCTTCTTCAGGAGGAACTTCAAAAGAAAATGTCTTTTACTCAAATGCTGGAAGAGGTAGAGGCAGAGGTAGAGGAGGCCGATCTGCAGGCTATGGTAGAAATCATAATATGCAGCAAACTCAAGAAAACCAGTCCTATGCAGGAGGACGTGGTAACTCTAGAGGCAGGGGAGCCAAAGAGGCCGTGGTGGATGGCAAAGAGGCCAAAATGCAAACAGCAATGTTGAATGCTACTACTGTGGTAAAATGGGTCATATGGCTAAGGACTGCTACAAAAAGCAGAATGACATTATGAATGGAAAATTGCAGCAAGGCAATTATGCATCTTCCAGTAGACAGGGTGATGACAGAAATGAGCATCTATTTATGGTGCAGCATATGACCAATTCTGTGACAAGTGCAGAAGAACGAAATGATGTGTGGTATGTTGACTCAGGTGCATCAAACCACATGATGACAGGTTCTGCAGAATGGATGTAGGATGCAAGGAAAATGGAAAAACCAGGATTTGTGGAGACTGGTGATGATACTACACATCCTATTGTGTAGATTGGTAAAATTCCTTTGTCTATGCAGGATGGGAAAAAGAAATACTTGTCTGATGTATTTCATGTCCCGAACATCACCAAGAACCTGGTTTCTGTTGGTCAAATGGTTGAGCAAGGCTTGCAGGTCAGATTTAATCCTCATGGATAATTTGTTGAGGATATGAAAAATAACAGTCGCTTGATAGCAAAAGGAAAGAAGAAGGGTAGGATGTTTACATTGGATGCGGACATGCCTAAATTGAGTGCAGCAATGTTTGCACATGGGACTAGTGTAGTTGTAGATATTGATATCTGGCATAAACACATTGGTCATGTTAATATACAGCGACTTAAATCAATGCAAGCCCAAAATATTGTTGCAGGATTGCCTAAATTCAAGGTTGCAGAAATGCATAAGGTTTGTGAAGCCTGTCAATTTGGAAAACAAGCAAGGAAAATATTTCCTAGGCATGTTCAAGAGAGTAAAAAGCCATTGGAATTAATCCACTCTGATGTGTGGACTACTAAAGCTGCATCTATTGAAGGCTGTCACTATTTTGTCACATTTATTGATAACTTTAGCTAAAAACTTTGGGTGTATTTTATGAAAAAGAAAAGTGAAGTGTTTGGGCACTTCAAAGCTTTTAAAGCTATGGTTGAAAAAGAAACAGGCCTACAAATAAAATGCCTAAGGTCAGATGGAGGGGGAGAGTACCTCTCAAATGTTGAGTTTGCAAGGTTCCTGCAGGAGCATGGCATAAAGCAGCAATATTCATGCAGTCATACCCCACAGCAAAATGGACTTGTAGAAAGGAAAAACAGGCATATTGGAGAGGTATCTCGGGCCATGCTAAATGAAAAAGATCTACCAAATTATTATTGGGCCGAAGCAATTGCTATAGTAGTTTACATAATGAACAGAACTCCCACTACAGCAATACATGGCATGATGCCAGAGGAGATGTATACTGGTAGAAAACCAGACATTTCTCATTTGAAAATTTTTGGTTGCATTGCCTATGTCCATGTGCCAGATGAGTTGAGGTCCAAGTTGGATCCAAAAGCTGAGAAGTGCATCTTTATTGGTTATTCTCTGCAGCAAAAAGGGTATAGATGCTATAACCCTTCTACTCGTAAGTTTACAGTGAGCAGAGATGTTGTTTTTGATGAGATGAACAGTTGGTATAAACCAGTAAATGTGATGATTGATGTAGATGCACAAAATGGTAATGTTGCACAGAATTCACAGCAGCAATCACAAAATATGAGTGGACCTGCAGTGTCCTCTAGCAGTGGTTCACATACCTCGCCATGGACAAGAAAATTGAAATCAAGAGAATCTCCTCAAAGCAATGCAGATAGTGGTACGCAGGTATCACGAAAAGGAAAAGAGAAGGTAGATCAGCCCATGTTTGATGTGAATGCAAGTCACTCTTATGTGGATGGTGAATCCAGTGGCTCAGAACAGAGCATTGATGATGAGTTGGGTATTCCTTCTGTTGTTACACCTGGAGTAAGGAAGACCAGGGATGTTTTGAGAGCACCTGGAAGTGAGTCTATTTTGCGCAGGTCTACCAGGGTTAGGTATCCTATGGATAGGCTGAAATATGATGGATTTACAGCCATTCACTATGCCTATATGGTCAAAGTGATACAGGAACCAGAACCCACTTCTTTTGAGCAAGCCATGGGAAATGAAAATTGAGAGAAAGCCATGGATGAAGAAATGGATACCTTGGAAGTAAATGCTACATGGGAATTGGTGCCTTTGCCTAAAAACAAGAATGCAATTGGCTGTAAGTGGGTTTATAAGATCAAGCACAATGCAGATGGTTCTGTGAACAGATACAAGGCAAGATTAGTTGTCAAGGGGTATGCACAGACATACGGCATTGATTATGAAGAAACATTCAATCCGATTGCAAGGATGGCAACTGTAAGAGCATTCATTGCTATGGCTACATCAAAGGGATGGTCTTTACATCAGATGGATGTAAAGAATGCCTTCTTGCATGGTGATTTGCAAGAAGAGGTCTTTATGGAGCAACTACCAGGTTATGTTCATGCTCTTCATCCTGAGTTTGTTTGCAGGTTGAAGAAATCCTTGTATGGCTTGAAGCAAGCACCTAGAGCATGGTATGACAAGATAGGACAGTGTCTTGTCACTATTGGCTTTCAGATTTCCAAGGCAGATTTCTCACTCTATGTGAGAAAAACAGAGAAAGGTATTATGCTGCTTGTCATTTATGTTGATGATTTGATCATCACAGGTGATAGTGATGAAGACATCCTTCATGTGAAAATGCTATCGAAGCAGAAGTTTGAGATGAAGGATTTGGGAGAGCTGCGTTATTTCTTGGGCAGTGAGTTGATTAGATCACCAAGTGGGATACAGCTCTTGCAGAGGCAGTATGGATTGGACATGCTGTCCAAATATGGGATGACAGGCTGTAAGCCTATTTCAGTTCCTTTGGAGCAGAATGTGAAGCTGAGAACAGAATGCAGGTGAGCTTCTAGAAGACCCTACTATGTACAGATGCATAGCAGTAAGTTTGATTTGTATGACTATTACCAAGCCAGATTTAAGCTATGCTGTTGGATTGGTAAGTCAGTTTATGTAGGCTCTAAGGAAATCACATTTGGATGCGGCTAGATGCATACTCAGCTATGCGAAGTCCACATTGTAGTATGGACTATTTTATGAGTCTGGGGTTCAGATACAGTTGTATGGATACACTGATGCTAATTGGGCTGGTAGTATTTCTGATAGATGATCTACCAGTGGATATGTGTTCTCTTTTGGGAGTGCTGCAGTCACTTGGAGCAGCAAGAAACAGCCTACAGTTGCCTTGTCGAGCACAGAGGCTGAGTATAGGGGTGCAGCAATGGCTGCATGTGACGTAGCTTGGTTGCATAAGCTACTCTATGATATGCATCAGTCTACAGATGGGCCAGTTGTCATTTACTGTGACAACATGAGCAGTATACACTTGGCAAATAACCCAGTCTTTCATGCTAGAACAAAGCACATTGAGGTGCATTATCACTATGTGCGGGAGAAGGTTTTACTAGGTCTTATTGATCTAGCTTATGTCAGCACAGAGGATCAGGTAGCTGACATATTCACAAAGGCATTGGGCACAGAGAAGCTGCGCAAGTTCAGAGACTTGCTTGGTGTGCAAGAATTGAGATTGAGCTCTAGGGGGAGTGTTGAGATATCGAGCTCCACTCGCGATATGCCAGGGTGACCGTTGTGCATTTATGTCACCAACTTGTTACTGGAGATGCGGTTGGTACACTGCCCATGAATAATAGCTGGATGACAGCTATCCTTATCTAGTCTAGTTTGTGGCTCAGTTAGTATGCCACCTTAGTTAGTTGAGTTTGGTTTGAGACCCACATATAGGGTTCTTCTATTCCTTTGTACTTGAGTTCTTTTGGCTTTCACAACTAAGAAGAGGAAAACTGTTTTCAGCCTCCACCTTTGTGTGTATTCCCCCATTGTGTATGTGAGAAAGCTGCAAGTGAGACTCCTTCCCTCTCTCCCACTATCTTCACAGGATAGGCACCCAATTTAACTATTGTGGCCGTCAATACCACAGTCTTGCTCTGTACATGATGACGTTTCTTCTTGTTTCCTTCCTCTTGAATCCTAAGGCTACAGATGTTCTCCTTCATCTCCTCCACTTTTTGCTCACTCTATGCAATAGCTTCATCTGAATCCCTCAGCATCTATTGAACCTGTGTAAATTGCAAAAAAATCTTCATGGGCAATTTTCAAGACTTTCACTATAGTTTGGAAATCTCACAGGATGATGGACTGCTTTTCATAACTGTCAAAAGCCACAGCAAGCTTGTGCAAACATCTATCATGATCTTCTTGCAGGGTATTGTAGCTTGCTCTTTGGACTTCCAATTGTGTTTCGAATAAATAACCCTCACTATGGCTACTGCAAATTGCTCCACCACTGTGGCTGGAACCTGCTCCATCATGGTGGTTGGAACTTGCTCCACCATGGGTGCTCTCTGCATCCTTCTTGGCTTGGGGAGGTGCCTCATTGTCTTCTCCACCCCGGCTGCTCTATGCCCCATCCTTCTTGGACTTGAAGCTCCCTTGTAGTTCCTACATCACCTTTCTAGCTTCTGCAGTCTCCCTTATCAGTTCCTCCATCATCTGTTCTTTTTCAATGTTCAATGCATTCTACATGTTGTAGAGGCATTTGTAAAGACCCTCCTTTTTGGCTCTCTGATCTTTAAGGTCCTTTCACATTTTTTCTAGCTCCATGTCTGCCATGTCCCCGTCATTTCTCACTTCTTTGAGCCTATCTTAGAGCTCCTTCACCTTCTTTTCTTCTATGCCCTTCCATGTTGACCAATTTTGTAGCAGCCTCGGCTTGCTCTTGTGCTTGCAAGGCCCTCACTTGTGCCTCCTCTACCTTGGCTTCTGCACCTTCCTTGAGACTTTTCTCAAGTTACGCTGCCTTTCCTACATCGGTGGCTTTCTCTTGTAGAAAAGTCACCTTTTGAGACATCTGCTTCTCGTATTGCTCAAAAATCTCTTTGAGGGTAGGTGCCATCAGGTGCATTGCAACTCCAGTGGATTGAGATGACAATTGGATTTGCCATCCATGCAATTCTTCACGTTGGTTAACATGCTCTTTGAGATCACCCTTGAGAAAGATACATCACGTCATTTCACGACCTGTAGGGTTTTTCTTATTCTCTTTTTCCAATGTGATTAGGGTCCCTCCATTGATTATGGAACTCCCTTATGGCATTGTGATGATTTTGAGGCTAGATGGGATATTTTAATTTGCTTTTTCTTTCAAATCATCACAACGTGATTAGGGCTCCTTTGTTGTTGTCTCTTTCCCCCACAACTTTCATAGGAAGAGCAGGGTATTCTCAATATGTAGAGTTTTGAGGCTTTTTGTCACCTACAGACATACTAGTGGTGTTGTTTCTAGTATAAGTGTAGATTAGGACCTTGGGTCATATTCTAATGAGAGACGTAGGATTAAGTGTGGTAAGTAAACATAATGTATGCATGTCTGAAAGGAACATGCATCATCATGATTGGGGTAATGAAGTCTTTCGCCTTCATTGGGGGTTGAAGGGTTTAGGAGGAGTTTTAAGGGTTAAAGTGATGTTCAAAGTTTAGAAGGAGGTTCCAAGGTTTAGAAGAGGTTCCAAGGTTTATAAGAGGTTCCAAGGTTTAGAAGAGGTTCTAGGTTCAAAAGTAGTTCCAAGGTTCAGAGGGGGTTTAAGAGTTAGAAGAAGGATTCAAGGTTTAGGGTAGAGTACATGGTGGAGGACTCGTCTCCACTGTAGATCATGGAGGTCAAGGGTTGAAGGACTAAGGGTTTATGGGGAGCATAGGGGTGGGACAGGAAGAAGGTGTAAGAGCATGGGGGAGGAGGAGAGAGAGGAGAATGGAGGGGGAGAGGGAGGAGAAGGGTGGAGGGGGGAGAAGGAGAGGGAGGAGAGGGAGGAGAAGGGAGGAGAAGGGAGGAGGGAGGAGGAGAGTTGGGAGGACGAGAGGTAGAGCAAGAGTTGGGAGGAGGAGAGGGAGAGGAGGGGTTGCAAGGTTAGAGAAGAGAGGAGGAGGAGTTGCAAGGTCAGGACATGCTTTTGGATGTGGATTGCAAGGAAGCATGGACACTTGGAGACCATTGCTTGGAATACCAAAGTAGAATGCCACACAATGCCCCAAAGAGTGTGGGCTTCATTCCATTATGGGATATTTATACAAGTTGGAGAGCTTCTCTCTCTACATGTAGGAGTTGTAAGACATCTTTCTCTACATGTGGAACTTGCATATAGAAGTTGATGTAGGAGTTGCATATTACATGTAGGAACTGCATGTAGGCTTGCAAGTAGAACATGCATGTAGGAGTTGCATGTAGGAGTTTCATGTAGGACTTGCATGTACAACATGCATGCAGGAGTTTCATGTAGGAGACTTGCATGTTGATGATGCATGTTAAGGATTCCTAAGAGAAATTATTCCTAGCCTTATGCAAGTATAAACGGAGCTTTTCTGCTACTCTACACACGCATTCTGTGCTACCTAGGTTCAATTAGGCATAGAGACAACATCCACAGATTCTAAAACTCCCTAACCATGTTGTGAGGATCCAAGACGTCTGTCACATTTTCCTTATTCACTTTGTCATTCAGACTTGCTGCCATGTGCTTAAATCTTTCCAAGACTATGTCTTGTACACTTTAGACCTTTTCATGGACCTCATATGATAGGTAAACAAAATCTTTTCTCCTTGAATTTCCTACATGGAAAATTTGAAGGCTCAAACAAGGTGTGAGTATAAGAATACTGTGACGCCAAAAATTGATATTTTTAATTTGGCATTGGTATTGTTTTTCTCTATGTTTGATAAGAGTTTGAGTATCAAGTGATAGCCTAGCGGCTCTCACTCATTTCTATCTTCTATGATATTGTATGGGATTGAGAGGATGAGTGGAATGGCTCATTGTAAATACCATAGGTATGAATTATAAATACCTTGGTATGGGGTGAGAGTTATTTGTGTATGGGATATTATGAGTTTTTTAGAAAATAGGAAGAGTGAGTCATATAAAGAGGTGGGCTCATGTCCATGTGTTCCAATAATATAAGAGAGGCCACATGCCAAGCGTGTGGAAGGCATGTGGAGGAGTGTAAAGTCAAGAGGAATCCTTCTAGAACTCCTATGTGGAATAAGGAGGATGTGGACATGTGGAAAAGAGAGGGTCCCTATGGGCTCCATGTGAGGAGACTCTTGACTTTCTCAATATTTTAAGAGTCTTGAGCATCTTGTGATGGGACACATGGCAAGAGTAGCCAAAAAGGACATGGATGGTGACATACGTGCTTATGTGATTGATGGGGAAAGGAATCTACAGGCAGCAATTGTAAATGGGTGAAGGAGGGTAACAAAATCTCTATAAAAGGAGACCTCCTCTCCCTTGTTCATGAATCTCTTCCACCATTAGGCCTCATTTTTCTGTATCTCTAGTCTCCCCAAGCCTCTTCCATGAGCCTTCTCTCCCTCTTGTAGATATTCTCTTATGTAGACTCTTGAGTCCATCTCTCTCTAGTTTATTCTCTTTCTATGAGTAGTCTTGGAGCTTTCGCTCCCTCCTGTATGTATGAAACCTCTTCTTCTCCCTTGTGTTTGTAGTGTTGAAGTGGATTCTCACTCTATTTGTAATGAAGGTTACTTCAGGTTCTCTCTCTCTTGAGTGTCTCTTCCCTTTTCTTTCTTTCAAAGCCTTAAAAGTTCTTTCTATTCGGCTGCTCACTGTGCACACATGGTCCCTCTATTTCCCGAGCCACCATGCAAACTTTTTCCCCTCTTCTAGGCAAAATCTATGAGGGGTGGATCGTTGATGAAGGTGGAGTCTTGAGGGAGCATCTTGCTCAGGCGAAATTAGCGTGGGTGGAGGGTAGTTTTCATGATAGTTTGACCCCCTATTAGTGTTTTGCTCATAACTTTCTGCTCGATAGTCCGATTTTCATGAAATCTATATTAGCACAAAGCTCTCTTCAAGACGCATGTTTCTATATGATCAGATCTTGAATCAGATATTGCTACAGAAATTTATGAGTCTCTGTGTTTGACAGTCTGTTTTCATGATAGTTTTTACCCCCGTCTAGTAAACTGTCCATAACTTTTTGGCCACTTCTCTGTTTCTTACGAAAATTATATCAGTGTGAAGCCCATCTCAAGGCACATCTCTTTGTGTACTTGAATCTCTAATATCATATGTCTACTGAAAGTTATAGGCCCTTGTATCTAATGATAGTTTGTAGAGTGTTTTGAGCTAAGTATAAAGGTGTCTATGAAGGAGGTGCAATGTTTCCTCGGAATCTACCCATCCGACCCAATCATCCCCTTAAAACTCCTTGATATATATCATTCATGTCATGTTGAGCCGTAAGATCTTCTTTCAATAACGTATCGCTCTTTTCTTTGGCGCAGACCGGCTCGCTGAGATTATGGCCTCTGTTGATCCTTTCCTTCTCCCTATGCTTGATTACAACATCACTTGGTATGTTACCATCTTCATTCTCATCTGAGGGAGGAAAGTATGGTGTGGTGTCTTGGCATAAAAGCTTCTTTCTAATGTCCCATTCTCAATGATAAATATCTTTGGCAGTCTGTTCGAAAGCAGCAGGAAGTGAAGAGGTGCGTGAAGTTTATTGCCCCTAATTTCATGTCACATCTTTTGGTGGAGACACCAGGTACGTTTGGTATTGGATTCATCCCACCTTACTAAACGGTCTCGGGTATACTTGATTGCATGTTATTCCTAGAAGAGGCATGTGTTTTGATGAGATAAAGAAGATGCCTGAAAGAACTCCGTTAGAAGAGATTGCAACCCGTTTAAGAGAACTTAAAGATTGTGAAGGTGATGCTCAAGCTATTCGCACAATCACCATGATCATATCCTTTATGTTTGCACTGTTGAATATGTTGGTGAATCGACAACACTGGCAGCAGGCACAATGATAGATTGGGGATTGTTCCATGCACTGGCAGCTTGGTGTGAAGAAGAGTTGAGTCTTTGAGTAGTTTTTGACTATAACACAAAATATGAGTCCATGAAAATTACAATGGTACAGTCACACAGTGAGCCTATATATATCGAATACAAAAACATGTAATCAACTAGTGATACCCAAAAAAATCTATCTGATCAATTGATGATCCCAAAACTATGATATGTAATGTGCTACTCCTCAAGATCGGCTCTCATGCCAATAGTTGCAAGTATGCTCTCGTGATCCTCCACTACAAGGCGCCATCATGGAGTGGATGTCGCATTGCGAGTGCGAACACGACACAAAGTAATCTTGATCGCAACAACAAGATGAGAATACATGTATGCCTCCTGATCTGCCATGTACTCCTGGAACTCAATATGGCGACCATGCCTCTGTATCTGCTGAAAATAGTGGCCACCTATGATCATGCTATGAGCATTGAAGTGCATCCCATGCCCATCCACTGTATCCTCATTCAACACACTCTTCACCATAGAGCATCGCAACAAGTAATAATCCACACCCTCCTCATTGCCCTCCGAAGCAATGACCACGAAGATATCACCAATACACAAAATATCTGTAAGCTGGTCATAATCTCTAGAGGAACTGAATCCCGCATCCTGATCATCATGTACCTCCTCCCAAGGCTGGAAGGGAGAAAGCACTCGCCGTGCCCATGGATCGACCCATGGTATCATGGAGCACCCTCCCCAATCATCATCAATGCATGCGGAGCAAAAAGAAGGGCAAGAATATCTTCAAATTGTATTTAGACATGCATGAGCACATATTGGGGTGTCTTGGAGCAGTGGACGAGTACAATATCTTGGGGTGTCTTGGAGCGGTGGATGAAGAGTACAATATCTTGAAGCTTTTATGTGCACTTCCTATTGTGAGAAGGGTGATTCTAGAATGCATGTATACACAATGTTTTCATGGTGCTGGTTGGTCACTTATTTTTGAAGATTTTGTTGAGGATCACATTGTGGAGGGTTTTCAACAAGTGGTTATGCATAATAAGTTGGTCTTGGTATACTAAGGCTCTGTGGGATTTTGTTCGGATCTTGTTTGGGATATTATTTGGATCTTGGTGTTTTCTTTTTGTGTTTCATCACCGTGAAGATTCCAGTGTTTCGAGGGACCCAAGGGGAAGACCCGGAGTCTTATCTTCAAGATTTTGTTCAAGGATGCCGGCTTTTTGGATGGTCCATGAAGGATCGGGTGGAGATTTTTCCTGATTTTCTTGAAGGTGTAGCCTTGAGTTGGCATGAGACCTTGTCGGACTCTACCAAGGAGGACTGGGACCAAGTGGTGGCAGCAATGAAGCAGAGATTTAGGGCAGTGGAGTCACCAAATGCTTTGATGTTGCAGTTGGACCGGTTCTATCAAGGAGAGGGTGAGTTGTTCTCTGCGTTGGCAATCCGATATGAAATTTTATGGACAAAGTATAAAAGGGCAGCTTTGCGAGTTGTGGCATCTGCATCATCGGCCCCTCAAAGTCTCTCAGGGATGGAGCACTTAAAGATGAGCAAATTTGTTATGGCTTTGGAGCCTCGTCTTTGCTCAAAGGTAATGAGTAAAGATCCAACAATATACGTGGGGGCGCTTCGCATTGCAACCAAGAAAGAAGCTTCTCTAGAGATCGAATCCTCTTTTGTGTCTTCAACAGATTCAACTTCTAAGGTGGAGGTAATGGGCACTCCTCAGGTACAAAGTCCTCTGAGTTAGATCATAATATCTCCCAATTGATGGCAGAGTTTGTTGATTTGAAATTGCATTTGGTTAATGCACGACAACCTAGAGCACCAATGAGTGAAGATAGGCCTCGAGATAGGAGTGGGGTCACATGCTATGAATGTAATGAAAAAGGTCACTATCGCCCTGAGTGTCCTAGATTGAGAAAGAAAGAAGAAAAACAAGTATCCTTGTTAGAAGCTTCTTCAGGGGATGAGGAAAGAGAGGTAATGATGGCTAAACGGGGGCGTGGTAAAGCAAAAGAAGAAGAAGAAAGCAAGGAAGAAGTAGATGAGGAACATCAGGAAGATGAACACCGTAGTAAGAAAAAGATGGCATTTAGAAGGAGAATTAACCAGTCAGACTTTCCTTTAGGACAAGGAATTGGAAGCTATGACTTGTTGTCCGACCTTAAAGAAAAGGAAGCTCATATCACCTTTGGTCAATTACTTGCTTTGTCTCCAAAACTGCGGAAGGAATGGGGAAAACTAACAAGCACAAGAGTGTCAAAGAAGAAAAAGAAAAAGTGTCATTCCTGTTGTTCAAAAGGTAGATATAGCTATTGGTGATCATGTACCTGTGGTTGATGTGATCATTGATGGTCAAGTGATTTCTAATGTGTACATTGATGGAGGTGCATCGATTAATGTCATGAGTGAGAAGATCATGATAGATGCTGATTTAAAATACTCTAGTACTATCTCTGCTTATCACATCAAATTGGCTGACAACACTAGGGTTAAAACCTTGGGAGTTATGAAGAATCTAGAAGTGGATGTATGTGGAATTTCTGTGCTGACTACTTTTCAGGTGATCCCTACCAAGCCAGATGCATGTGCCTATCCATTGATTTTGGGAAGGCCTTGGCTACACAAGGTGAAGGCTGTTCAAAAGTGGGATACTGGAGAATTGATTTTGCAAGGAAATGATAAGAAGGTGCACTATAACATAAGAAGCCGCAAAAAGGAAGTTGTCAAGGAGGAGTCTTCAACATCAGAGAGTTCAAGCTCTGACTTAACCGAAGAAGAAGAAGAGACAGGGTGTAGCTCCGAGGAGTCCAACTCAGAGGGTGAGGTGGAAGGAGTGGCCTTTGGTCTTTGTCTTGGTGCTGATCGGGATGAGTCAGGAAGGAACAAGGTGGTGGTGCAAGAAGATCCTGTAGAGACACTTCATGTGGAGGATGTGGAGCACACTAAACGATGCCAATGCAATGAAGAGCTTCTTGGTGATTCTCTATCAGGTAGTGAGAAGCTCTAGTACTTGGATATGCTAGATGATTTTCCATGTCTCTTTACAACAAGCTATTCACAGGTTCGACCAGTCTCTCTTGTGGAGCACAAGATTGAGTTGAAGCTAGAAAGCAAGCCAGTTGTGCAATGCTTAAGGCGATTGGGGGTGATCCAAGCTGAGGCACTAAAGAAAGAGGTAACACAACTACTTGAGGCGGGATTCATCTTTCCTATTGATGATTCAGAATGGATATCTCCTGTAGTTGTCACACCAAAGAAAGGAAATAAGTGGCGAGTTTGTGTGGACTTTCGTCCTTTGAATGCATGCACTAAGAGGGATCATTTTCCTTTGCCATTCCAAGATGAAATACTAGACAAGTAGCAGGGCATGAGATGTATTCTGTATGTGATGGGTATTCTGGGTACTTTATTCTCATCTGAGGGAGGAAAGTATGGTGTGGTATCTTGGCATAAAATTTTCTTTCTAATGTCCCATTCTCAATGATAAATATCTTTGGCAGTCTGTTCGAAAGCAGCAGGAAGTGAAGAGGTGCATGAAGTTTATTACCCCCAACTTCATGTCACAATACCTTTGGATGGTCCTTAAGAAAGTGGTAGTAGTGGTCATCCTACCTTTTGTAGTACCATCTAAACACCACAACTAACCCTACATTTCATGCATTACACCAACCATCACATGATACATGTAACACCTATTTCATTAATTTTGGACTAGTGCACTGTCCAAATTTGTTTTGTGAGATAATTTTGGATAAAGCATTTTAAAAAAAGAGGCTCTTATAAAACAAAACTTTGAGTCAAAAAGTAAGATTTTTAAAAATCAAATTAGAAAAAATGATGTGACATGTTATTAAAACTAGAGTACATTAAAAAAAGAGGACTTCATGTTGTTAAAAGAGACAAAAAGTAAGATTTTAAAAAATCAAATTAGAAAAAAAACTAGAGTACATTTAAAAAACTAGAGCACATTTAAAAAAAAGCATGACACATTTGTACAAGAAGTAGATCATATAACTCAAAGCCATATGATGTTAAAAA
The DNA here is from genome assembly GCF_047967505.1 of Dipteris shenzhenensis. NCBI lineage: Eukaryota > Viridiplantae > Streptophyta > Polypodiopsida > Gleicheniales > Dipteridaceae > Dipteris > Dipteris shenzhenensis. The sequence goes on along the minus strand of NC_141618.1, from coordinate 38,376,515 downwards.
ACACCTTCCATTAGCTCAGCCTAGAAGATGTCATCTTTGTCTCTCTTGTCTATTACAACTTTACATTAGAGAACTAAAAAGTCTTTGTGGAATTTTAGTTTCATTTCTTGTCTATTACAGTTACTTTAGAAAGCACATAAATCTATGGAATTAAATTTCACAGTTACTTTAAATTTCTATGGAATTTAATTTCCATCACTTGACTATTAAGTCATTAGAGAGAGCATATGTCCTCGAAAGTGCCTACTATGGCATTGGCTTCATGAAAAGAAGCAGACTTTAAACTTGCAGGCCATGCGTAACCAGGGCTGGCATCGTAAATCTCCTCACAGGCTCTCCTCACAACTTGTTTCAAATCTTTTGCCGACTTGTAAGCATTCAACAACTCTTCTTTTCTCTCTTGGCTTTCCTCATCTTCACCATTTTTTTCAATACATCTTCTAGCCACCGCCATATCCTGTACGAAAATTTAACTCGTTAGCATAAGAAGTACGTGATTAAAAGAAGCAAAAAAGAAAGCTAAGGATATTCACCTCTTCTGCTGAGTTCAAATCAAGCAGCCATGTGTGTAACATATCCTCCTCGAATGATTTTCCCTTCATTGGTCCATACAAAAGAGATCTAAGACAGAATTTGAGTTCAATAAATGAAGTCGGGTAGTAACTAGTCATTGTCTTAGAGGGAAAGTGGGAGAAGGAGAGTGAGGGAGTGATAGCGAGGGATGCACAGTGAGCTGCCCCTCCTTCAAGAGTGATAGAAAGTGAGGGAAGACGTAAAGTGAAAGACGAATACAAGTTAATCAGAAGGACTAGGATGTAAGAAATAAGAGAGTGTTTGTGGAAGGACTACGATGGAAGAATACAAGTGCACTAAGGCATGATGTGTTCGCTATGATAAGGATAAGGGTTGGAATAAAGTGAGAGAAGCATTGGAAATGGTCTACTTTAAGTGAATGGAGACTGTCCAACTGAATAAAATTTTGTAGAGCATTGGGAATGTTGTACTTTAAGTGAGTGGAGCATTGGGAATTGATACTTTGCCATGAAATATATTACAAATATTACATCATCACATATTCATATCAAAATTCTCATCACAGAAGGTTATATTTCCAAATAATCACATTCCTCAACCTAGGTAGTATTGACTTGTGTGCAAAGTGGCATCCCCATCCGATAAGTACTTGTTTGAAAAATACACCTAGGATCGTGTTTTTTAACAGTTGTACATGACACCAAGGTAAAAACGGTATTTAATACTCAATCTACCATGTAAAGCATATCTGATGGGCACAATACTTTGCACGTGCCTCAAAAGTGGTGGTATGGTATTCCATGCAAAGTGGAACGCCCATTCAATAAGTACTTAGTATGATAATACACCTAAGGGTGTGTTCTTTGACAGATGTGCATAACACTAGGAGGGAAATGGTGTATAATGTGTGATCCCCCATGCAAAGCATAATCGATAGACACAATATTGTGCACGCACATCAACTTAGTTGAAATTGACTTTCTTGCAAAGTGGCTCCCCCATCTGACAAGTACTTTTTAGAATATCACACCTAGGACCATGTTTTTTATTGGTTGTTGTCCATGACACTAAGGCAAAAACGTTGTTTTATGCTTAATCGACAATACAACGCATATCCGATCGTCACAATACTTTAAACACATCTCACCCTAGGTATTATTGACTTACATGCAAAGTGGCATTCCCATCCCATAAGTACTTAGTCAAATAACACATCTAGGACCGCGTTTTTTGATGGTTGTGCATGACACTAAGGCCAAAACAGTGTTTAATGCTTGTTCGACAATGCAAAGCATATCCGATGGGCCAAATACTTTGCATGAGTCTCAACAATTGTGGTATTGCATGGTATGCAAAGTGATACACCCATTTGATAAGCAGTTGGTCGGATAACACACCTAAAAACGTGTTTTTTTATGGTTGTGCATGACATTGAGGCATAAACAGAGTTTAATACATGATATACCATGCAAAGTACATCCGATGGGCACAATACTTTGCAACCACCTCAACCTAGGTGTTATCGAGTTGCATGAAAAGTGGCGTGTCGGTTAGATAAATACTTGATCCGATAACACACCTAGGATAGTGTTTTTTTACAAATGTGCTTGACACTAAGGCAAAAACGGTGTTTTATGCTTGATCGACAATGCAAAGCATATCCGATGGGCACAATACTTTGCACACACCTTCAACTAGGTGGAATTGACTTACATGCAAAGTGGCACGCCCATCCCATAAGTGCTTGATCGGATAACATACCTAGCAGCATGTTTTTTTCCGGATGTGCATGACACTAGAGCAAAAATACTATTTAATGCTCGATCAACCATGCATAGGATATCCGATGGGCACAACACTTTTCCTACACCGTAACCTAGGTGGTATTGAACTGTTCTCAAAGAGGCACACCCATCCGATAAGTACTTGGTCAGATAACACACCTAAGGGCATGTTTTTTTGCGTATGTGCATATCACTAGGGAAAAAACAATGTATAATGCGCGATCAACCATGCAAAGCATATCCAATGGTGACAATACTTTTCACGCACCTCAGCATAGTTAAAACGCACCTGTGTGCAAAGTGGATCCCCCATCCGTTAAGTACTTGTTTCAATAACACACCGAGGGCGGTGTTTTTATACGGTTGTGTATGACACTAAGGCAAAAACGGTGTTTTATGCTTGATCCACAATGCAAAGCATATCCGATGGGCACATTACTTTGCACAAACCTTAAAATAGGTGGAATTGACTTACATGCAAAGTGGCATTCCCATCGCATAAGTACTTGATCGGATACCACACCTAGCAGCGTATTTTTTTACGGATGTGCATGACACTAAGGCAAAAATGGTATTTAATGCTCGATCGACCATGAAAAGCATATCCGATGGGCACAATACTTTTCCTACGCCTTAACCTAGGTAGTATTGAAATGTTCGTAAAGAGGCACACCCATCCGATAAGTACTTGGTCCGATAACATACCTAAGGGCATGTTTTCTTGCCGATGTGCATATCACTACCGGAGAAACGTTGTATGATGTGTAATCGACCATGCAGAGCATATCCTATGGTGACAATACTTTGCACACATCTCAACTAGTTGAAACAGAGTTGTGTGCAAAGTGGATCCCCCATTCGATAAGTACTTGTTTGATTAACACACCTAGGACCGTGTTTTTTCATGGTTGTGCATGACACTAAGGCAAAAACGTTATTTTATGCTTGATCGACAATGCAAAGCATATCCGATGGGCACAAAAATTTGCACACACCTTCAACTAGGTGGAATTGACTTACATGCAAAGTGGCACGTGCGCCCATCCCATAAGTGCTTGATCGGATAACATACCTAGCAGTGTGTTTTTTTACGGATGTGCATGACACTAGAGCAGAAATAGTATTTAATGCTCGATCGACCATGCAAAGGATATCCGATGGGCACAACACTTTTCCTATTCTTAAACTTGGTGGTATTGAAATGTTCTCAAAGAGGCACACCCATCCGATAAGTACTTGGTCAGATAACACACCTAAGGGCATGTTTTTTTGCAGATGTGCATATCACTAGGGGAAAAATGGTGTATAAGGCGTGATCGGCCATGCAAATCATATCCCATGATGACAATACTTTGTACACACCTCAATCTAGTTGAAACAGACTTGCATGCAATGTGGAGCACCCATCCGATAAGTACTTGTTTGAATAACACACCTAGGACCGTGTTTTTATATGGTTGTGCATGACACTAAGGCAAAAACGGTGTTTTATGCTTGATCCACAATGCAAAGCATATTTGATGGGCACAATACTTTGCACAAACCTTCAATTAGGTGGAATTGAATTATATGCAAAGTGGCATTCCCATCGCACAAGTACTTGATCGGATAAGACACCTAGCAGCGTGTTTTTTTCGGATGTGCATGACACTAGAGAAAAAATAGTATTTAATGCTCGATCGACCATGCAAAGGATATCCGATGGGCACAACACTTTTCCTATGCCTCAACCTAGGTGGTATTGAAATGTTATCAAAGAGGCACATCCATCCGATAAGTACCTGGTTAGATAACACACCTAAGGGCGTGTTTTTTTACGGATGTGCATATCACTAGGGGGAAAACGGTGTATAATGTGTGATCAGCCATGTAAATCATATCCGATGGTGACAATACTTTGCACACACCTCAACCTAGTTGAAACGGACTTATGTGCAAAGGGGAGCCCCTGTACGATAAGTACTTGTTTGAATAACACACCTAGGACCGTGTTTTTTCATGGTTGTGCATGACACTAAGGCAAAAACGGTGTTTTATGCTTCATCGATAATGCAAACCATATTAGATGGGCATAACACTTTGAACACACCTTCAGCTAGGTCGAATTGACTTACATGCCAAGTGGCACGCCCATCCCATAAGTGCTTGATCGGATAACATACGTAGCAGCGTGTTTTTTTATGGATGTGCATGACACTAGAGCAAAAATAGTATTTAATGCTCGATCGACCATGCAAAGGATATCCGATGCGCACAACACTTTCCTATGCCTCAACCTAGGTGGTATTGAAATGTTCTCAAAGAGGCACACCCATCCGATAAGTACTTCGTCAGATAACACACCTAAGGGCGTGTTTTTTTGCGAATGTGCATATCACTAGGAGAAGAACGATGTATAATGTGTGATCGACCGTGTAAAGCACATCGGATGGTGACAATACTTTTCACGCACCTCAACATAGTTGAAATGGACTTGCATGCAAAGTGGGGCCCCCATCCGTTAAGTACTTGTTTGAATAACACACCTAAGGCCATGTTTTTATATGGTTGTGCATGACACTAAGGCAAACATGGAGTTTTATGCTTGATCCACAATGCTAAGCATATCTGATGGGCACAATACTTTGCACACACCTTCAACTAGGTGGAATTGACTTACATGCAAAGTAACATTCCCATCGCATAAGTACTTGATTAGATAACACACCTAGTAGCGTGTTTTTTATGAATGTGCATGACACTAAGGCAAAAATGGTATTTAATCTCGATCGACCATGCAAAGCATATCCGATGAACAAAATACTTTTCCTACGCCTTAACCTAGGTGGTATTGAAATGTTCTGAAAGAGGCACACCCATCCGATAAGTACTTGGTCATATAACACACCTAAGGGCATGTTTTTTTGCGGATGTGCATATCAGTACGTGAAAAATGCGTAATCGACCATGCAGAGAATATCCGATGGTGACAATACTTCGCACGCATATCAACCTAGTTGAAATAGACTTGCATGGAATGTGCAGTCCCCTTCCAATAAGTACTTGTTTGACACCTAGGACCATGTTTTTTCATGGTTGTGCATGATACTAAGACAAAAATTGGTATTTTATGCTTGATCGACAATGCAAAGCATATCCGATGGGCACAATACTTTGCACACACCTTCAACTAGGTGGAATGGACTTACATGTAAAGTGGCATGCCCATCCCATAAGTGCTTCATCAGATAACATACCTAGCAGTGTGTTTTTTTACGGATGTGCATGACATTAGAGCAAAAATAGTATTTAATGCTCGATCGACCATGCAAAGGATATCCGATGGGCACAACACTTTTCCTACGCCTCAACCTAGGTGGTATTGAGATGTTATCAAAGACACAAACCCATTTGATAAATACTTGGTTAGATAACACACCTAAGATGCTTTTTTGCGGATGTGCATATCACTACGGGAAAAATGATGTATAATTCATGATCGGCCATGCAAAGAGTATCCGATGGTCACAATAATTTGCATGCACCTCAACCTAGTTGAAAGATACTTGTGTGTAAAGTGAAGCCCCCATCTCATAAGTACTTGTTTGAATAACACACCTAGGACCGCATTTTTTTATGGTTGTGCATTACACTAAGGCAAAAACGGTGTTTTATGCTTGATCCACAATGCAAAGCATATCTGATGGGCGCAATACTTTGCACACACCTTCAACTAGGTGGAATTGAATTACATGCAAAGTGGCATTCCCATCGCATAAGTACTTGATCAGATAACACACCTAGCAGCATGTTTTTTAACAGAAGTGCATGACACTAAGGCAAAAATGGTATTTAATGCTCGATCAACCATTCAAAGCATATCCGATGAACACAATACTTTTCCTAAGCGTTAACCTAGGTGGTATTGAAATGTTCTCAAAGAGGCACACCCATCCGATAAGTACTTGGTCAGATAAGATACCTAAGGGCGTGTTTTTTTGCTGATGTGCATATCACTACGGGAAAAATGTTGTATGATGCTTAATCGACCATGCAGAGCATATCTGATGGTGACAATACTTTGCACGCATCTCAACCTAGTTGAAACGAACTTGTGTGCAAACTCGAGCCCCCATCAGATAAGTACTTGTTTGATTAACACGCCTAGGACCGTGTTTTTTCATGCTTGTGCATGACACTAAGGCAAAAACGGTGTTTTATGCTTGTTGGACAATGCAAAGCATATCTGATGGGCACAATACTTTGCACACACATTAAACTAGGTGGAATTAACTTACATGTAAAATGGCATGCCCCTCCCATAAGTGCTTGATCAAATAACGTACCTAGCAGCATGTTTTTTTACGGATGTGCATGATACTAGAGCAAAAATAGTATTTAATGCTCGATCGACCATGCAAAGGATATCCGATGGGCACAACACTTTTCCTATGCCTCAACCTAGGTGGTATTGAAATGTTCTCAAAGGTGCCCACCCATACGATAAGTACTTGGTCAGATAACACACCTAAGGGCATGTTTTTTTGCGGATGTGTATATCACTAGGAGAAAAACGGTGTATAATGCGTGATCGGCCATGCAAAGCATATCCGATGGTGGCAATACTTTCCACACACCTCAACCTGGTTGAAACGGACTTGTGTGCAAAGTGGAGTCCCCATACGATAAGTACTTGTTTGACTACCACACCTAGGATCGTGTTTTTATATGGTTGTGTATGACACTAAGGCAAAAATGGTGTTTTATGCTTGATCCACAATGCAAAGCATATCGATGGGACAATACTTTGCACACACCTTCATGCAAAGTGGCATTCCCATCACATAAGTACTTGATCGGATAACACACCTAGCAGCATGTTTTTTTACGGATGTGCATGACACTAAGGCAAAAATGGTATTTAATGCTCGATCGACCATGCAAAGCATATCCGATGGTAACAATACTTTGCACGCATCTCAACCTAGTTGAAACGGACTTGCGTGCAAATTGGAGCCCCCATCCGATAAGTACTTGTTTGAATAACACACCTAGGACGGTGTTCTTTTATGATTGTGCATGACATTAAGGCAAAAACGGTGTTTTATGCTTGATCGACAATGCAAAGCATATCCGATGGGCATAACACTTTGCACACACCTTCAACTAGGTGGAATTGAATTACATGCAAAGTGGCATTCCCATTGCATAAGTACTTGATCGGATAACAACATAGCAGTGTGTTTTTTTACGGATGTGCTTGACACTAAGGCAAAAATGGTATTTAATGCTCGATCGACCATGCAAAGCATATCCGATGGGCACAATACTTTTCCTATGCCTTAACCTAGCTGATAATTAAATGTTCTCAAAGAGGCACATGCATCCGATAAGTACTTGCTCAGATAACATACCTAAGGGCGTGTTTTTTTGCGGATGTGCATATCACTACGGGAAAAACGATGTAAAATGCGTAATTGACCATGCAGAGCATATCCGATGGTGACCATAAGTGCTTGATCGGATAACATACCTAGCAACTTGTTTTTTTACATATGTGCATGACACTGGAGCAAAAATAGTATTTAATGCTCGATCGACCATGCAATGGATATCCGATGGGCACAACACTTTTCCTATGCCTCAACCTAGGTGGTATTGAAATGTTATCAAAGAGGCACACCCATCCGATGAGTACTTGGTCAGAGAACACACCTAAGGGCGTGCTTTTTTGCAGATGTGCATATCACCAAAGGAAAAATGATGTATAATGCGTGATTGGCCATGCGAAGCATATCCGATGTCACAATACTTTACACGCACCTCAACCGAGTTGAAAGATACTTGCGTACAAAGTGGAGCCCCCATCTGATAAGTACTTGTTTGAATAACACACCTAGGACCGTGTTTTGTAATGGTTGTGCATTACACTAAGGCAAAAATGGTGTTTTATGCTTGATCCACAATGCAAAGCATATCGGATGGGCACAATACTTTGCACACACCATGAACTAGGTGGAATTGAATTACATGCAAAGTGACATTCCCATCGCATAAGTACTTGATTGGATAACACACCCAGCAGCCTGTTTTTTTACGGATGTGCATGACACTAAGGCAAAAATGGTATTTAATGCTCGATCGACCATGCAAAGCATATCTGATGCGCACAATACTTTTCCTACACTTTAACCTAGGTGGAATTGAAATGTTCTCAAAGAGGCACACCCATCCAATAAGTACTTGGGCACATAACATACCTAAGGGTGTGTTTTTTTACGGATGTGCATATCACTACGGGAAAGACATTGTATAATGCGTAATCGACATGTAGAGCATATCCGATGGTGACAATAATTTGCACGCATCTCAACCTAGTTGAAATAGACTTGTGTGCAAACTAGAGCCCCCATCCGATAGGTACTTGTTTGATTAACACACCTAGGACAGTGTTTTTTCATGGTTGTGCATGACACTAAGGCAAAAATGGTGTTTTATGCTTGATCGACAATGCAAAGCCTATCCCATGGGCACAATACTTTGCACACACCTTCAACTAGGTGGATTTGACTTAGATGCAACGTGGCATGCCCATCCCATAAGTGCTTGATCGGATAACATACCTAGCAACGTGTTTTTTTACGGATGTGCATGACACTAAAGGAAAAATAGTATTTAATGCTCGATCGACCATCCAAAGGATATCCGATGCGCCTCAACCTAGGTCATATTGGAATTTTCTCAAAGAGGCACACCCATCCGATAAGTACTTGGTCAGATAACACCTCTAAGGGCGTGTTTTTTTGCGGATAAGCATATCACTAGGGGAAAAACGGTGTATAATGCGTGATCGGCCATGCAAAGCATATCCGATGGTCACAATACTTTTCATGCACCGGAACCTAGTTGAAAGATACTTGCGTGCAAAGTGGAGCCCCCATCTAATAAGTACTTGTTTGAATAACACACCTAAGACCGTGTTTTTTTATGGTTGTGCATTACACTAAGGCAAACACGGTGTTTTATGCTTGATCCACAATGCAAAGCATATCCGATCGGCACAATACTTTGCACACACCTTCAACTAGGTGGAATTGAACTACATGCAAATTGGCATTCCCATCGCATAAGTACTTGATCGGATAACACACCTAGCAGCGTGTTTTTTTACGCATGTGCATGACACTAAGGCAAAAATAGTATTTAATGCTCGATGGACCATGCAAAACATATCCAATCAGTGCAATACTTTTCCTATGCCTTGACCTAGGTGGTGTTGAAATGTTCTCAAAGAGGCACACCCATCCAATAAGTACTTGGTTAGATAACATACCTAAGGGCATGTTTTTTTACCGATGTGCATATCACTACCGGAGCAACATTGTATAATGTGTAATCGACCATGCAGAGCAGATTCGATGGTGACAATACTTTGCACACATCTCAACCTGGTTGAAACGGACTTGTCTGCAAAGTGGATCCCCATCCGATAAGTACTTGTTTGATTAACACACCTAGGACCGTGTTTTTTCATGGTTGTACATGACACTAAGGCAAAAATGGTGTTTTATGATTGATCGACAATGCAAAGCATATCCGATGGGCACAATACTTTGCGCAAACCTTCAACTATGTGAAATTGACTTATATGCAAATAGGCACACCCATCCGATAAGTACTTGGTCAGATAACACCTCTAAGGGCGTGTTTTTTTACGGATGTGCATATCACTTGGGAAAAAACGTTGTATAATGCGTGATCGACCATGCAAAGCAAATCTGATGGTGACAATACTTTGCATGCACCTCAACATAGTTGAAAAGAACTTGCATGCAAAGTGGAGCCCCCCTCCGATAAGTACTTGTTTGAATAACACACCTAGGGCCGTGTTTTTATATGGTTGTGCATGACACTAAGGCAAAAACGGTGTTTTATGTATGATCGCCAATGCAAAGCATCTCTGATGGGCACAATACTTTGCACACACCTTCAACTAGGTTTAATTGACTTGCATGCAAAGTGGCATTCCCATCACATAAGTACTTGATCGGATAACACACCTAGCAGCGTGTTTTTTTATGGATGTGCATGACACTAAGGCAAAAATGGTATTTAATGCTCCATCGACCATGCAAAGCATATCCGATGGGCACAATAATTTTCCTATGCCTTAACCTAGGTGGTATTGAAATGTTCTCAAAGAGGCACACCCATCGGATAAGTACTTGGTCAGATAAGATACCTAAGCGCGTGTCTTTTTGCGGATGTGCATATCACTAGGGGAAAAATGTTGTATAAGGCGTAATCGACCATGGAAAGCATATTTGATGGTGACAATACTTTGCACGCATCTCAACCTAGTTGAAATAGACTTGCGTGCAAACTGGATCTCCCATCAGATAAGTACTTGTTTGATTAACACACCTAGGACTGTGTTTTTTCATGGTTGTGCATGATACTAAGGCAAAAATGGTTTTTTATGCTTGATCGACAATGCAAAGCATATCCGATGGGCACAATACTTTGCGCACACCTTCAACTAGGTGGAATTGACTTACATGCAAAGTGGCACGCCCATCCCATAAGTGCTTGATCGCATAACATACCTAGCAGCGTGTTTTTTTACGGATGTGCATGACACTAGAGCAGAAATAGTATTTAATGCTCGATCGACCATGCAAAGGATATCCGATGGGCACAACACTTTTCCTATGCCTCTACCTAGGTGGTATTGAAGTTTTCTCAAAGAGGCACACCCATCCGATAAGTACTTGGTCAGATAACACACCTAAGGGCATGTTTTCTTGCGGATGTGTATATCACTAGGGGAAAAATGGTGTATAATACGTGATCGGCCATGCAAAGCATATCCTATGGTGACAATACTTTGCACACACCTCAACCTAGTTGAAATAGACTTGCGTGCAAAGTGGAGCCCCCATACGATAAGTACTTTTTTGAATAACACACCTAGGACCGTGTTTTTATATGGTTGTGGATTGCAATAAGGCAAAAACGGTGTTTTATGCTTGATCCACAATGCAAAGCATATCCAACGGGACAATACTTTGCACAAACCTTCAACTAGGTGGAATTGACTTACATGCAAAGTGGCATTCCCATCGCATAAGTACTTGATCGGATAACACACCTAGCAGCGTGTTTTTTTACGGATGTGCATGACACTAAGGCAAAAATGGTATTTAATGCTCGATCGACCATGCAAAGCATATCCGATGGTGATAATACTTTGCACGCATCTCAGCCTAGTTGAAAGGGACTTGCGTGCAAAGTGGAGCCCCCATCCGATAAGTACACACCTAGGATCGTGTTCTTTTATGATTGTGCATGACACTAAGGAAAAAACAGTGTTTTATGCTTGATCCATAATGCAAAGCATATCCTATGGGCATAATATCCTAGTAGGTGGAATTGACTTACATGCAAAGTGGCATTCCCATTGCATAAGTACTTGATCGGATAACACACTGAGTAGAGTGTTTTTTTACGGATGTGCATGACACTAAGGCAAAAATGGTATTTATTGCTTGCAAAGGACTCTCACAAAGGAGATGGCTATAGATTTTGTTCCAGGGATGGATGTGATTTTATGTAGCAAAAGAGAAGTAGTTGCATTTGCTACAATCCATGATAGTGATCCCAATTCAGTTTGCCACTTTTAGAGACTTGGCGAAGATAAGGTGGCAGTTACTGTATCAAAGATTCTTAGTGCACATGTTGAGCTAAAGTATAAATGTGGAGATATGGAAACACTTGGAGATGTTATGCCCTATAATACATCCAACAAATCAATTATATCATGGGACAAAGATGAGACTTATGCAACAGACATTATCAAGAATACAAAGTGCACCACCTTGGATTTTACTATAGGGGACATTTTACAAATGAGATCATTTGCAAATAAGACTGTAGTAGAAGGTGAAGTATTGGGATTGACCAGTGCAGCAACGGTCATTTGCACAGATGAGGATTCTAAAAGTCAGTGATGATGGTATGGTTGATAACATAACATCCTTATGTGATCCCTACTATGAGGTAGGCAAGAATATGAGATAGAGCATGCAATTTTTAAACATGAGAAAGAGGCACGTGGTTTTCAATGATAAAGACAAGGTATACTACAATATCAAAGGACCTAAAAAGCGTGCCCATATGCCAGGCTCTATCACTTCAAATGTGGATGATTTCAATGTACTCAATTATAGAAGTGACATCTTATCTGGAGTGGATGAATTCATTGGTTCCGAGAAACAAAATGATTTTAGAAGCGAAGCCTTATCTGGGGTGAATAAATTCTTGCATAGTGAGAAGGGCAAAGGTTTCAATAGTGATGTCTTGTCAAGTGTGCATGAGTTCATGCATATTAACAAACCTAGTGTCAATCAAGCTTGTGGATTTGTGAAAGCCATGCAAGATGTCCCAATGAGTGATGTTCTCTGAGGAGTGGAAGAGTTTCAAGGTTCTCAATACTCTCGTAGAATATTGAATTCATTGAATGGACCTAAGGGTATGTTAAAAATGAGGATGAGATCAACAGAGGATTATTCAATATTTAACTTTGATTGTGATATGGCCAAGGATGCAACGACCAATCATGGATGCTTGGTTACAAACAAATGTGAGGAGAAGAAGTGCATAAATACAGATAACAACGTGCACGAGGAACGAAAACAGTCATACATATGCATGAAGAGAAAGCGAATCCAGGTAGATCCACAAAAGCAACCAAAGAGGAAGAGAGTAATGAAGGAGGAGAACATGTTAAATGCATTAGGATATCTATGTTGCAAGCGAAGATGTATGCGCTTCATTGATCTTGCAGACATCAGGGAATGAAGAGGACACGTGTGGCAAAGAAGAGGAAGCGAAAGAAATGAATACCTTCTCACAAGTCTCTCTTGCTTTCTTCAGAATGGCAATAAAAGGCTAAGTTCAAGACAAAAGGTAAAACCTCTCATAAATGGAAAAAAGATTTGCAATAAGGCATATCGCAATATTACTGGTACATATTGGGATTTAGTCACGAAGGTGAAGGGCAGCAACAAATTTAGCATTCGCGGTAATAGAGGAAGGTCCAAATCAAGAATCTCAACTGTCAGGGCAGCAACAATTTTGCAAGACTTCATACATGAAAATGCTTTACCTCAAACCCATATATCTACCAAACTCCCTAACGGTGACGCGATCAGTGAAATGCACCTTCCAATGGGCTTGACAAAGCTCGAAGTATTTGACTCTATTGCAGAAAAGCAAAGGCAAAGAGGGGATGCTGTAGCTTCTTCTCATACTTTGTATACTCTTTGGAAGAAGAACTTTGGATATGCTAAAATCCCAAGGAGGCAAAAAATGTCAAAGTGCAATGTCTGTGATGATTTAAAGCGAGCGATTGAGAGTGCAACATGTCCAAATCAAAGGGAATTATACAAAAAAAACCAAAAATCTCATCATGACCTTATTCGACATTCTAAACAAAAATATGCATTTTGAAAGGAGCAAGCTATTTTGCATCCCGATGACTACATGTGCCTTATTATAGATGGCATGGATCAGAATACGACAACATTGCCTTGTTTTGTTGCCACTCCACCTAAATTACAAGGAAAGAACTTTCTAAAGGCACATCTATGTGGAGTGTTAGTGCATGGAATTAAGTTCTTTGCAGATATATGGATTGATTCCTTGCATCTACATGATAGCAATCAAGTTGTAACATCTATTATGAAGGCAATTCACAATGTACATGCAGAAAAAGGTCACCTACCACCGACTTTGAGAATACAAGCTGATAATTGCTGGCGAGAAAATAAGAATGTACTCATGTTTGCATTCTGCTCCATGCTAGTTGCTCATCGAATCTTCAATGACGTCGAATGTGGATTTTTGTATGTTGGGCATACACATGAGGATATCGATCAGGTTTTTAGCACAGTCTCAAGGGAGCTTAAATGCAAGGATGTGGAGATAATAGATGACTTGGTAAGAAGATGTGGCAGGCAAGTTGGTGGTCATAAGGAAAGTATAGTATGTGAGAGGCTCGAAAGAATGTATGATTGGAAGAGCTTCATTCTACCTTTCATGCAAACGGGTGGTGATGCATTGACAGGTCATACCAATCCACACTACTTTCGTTTTTTTTTTTAAGATGAAAATCCTGTAATGCGATGGCAACAGTATTCTCATGATACAAAATGGGAACTTGAAGAACCTTACAGTCTCTTAACTTCAATTCCCAGCAAGGAAAGGTATCCAACATGGGCTCCTATACAAGAATTCAATGAGAGGTCTAACTGTGAAATAGAAGGATTAAAAGCATTTATTACATACAAAGAGGAAATGCTCCGAAGATATCCTGATTCGAAGCCTACTTGGAGAGAACACACTACCACTGTAATTAACAAGACACGAAATTTAATAAAGGACCTTGAGAGAATGCGAGGCTCAAAGGATGTCAAGGAAGAATGCAATATGTTTTGGCCAAATGTTCATAACGATTTGCACCCAGCTCTAGTCTTTGAAAATGAATTTTTATCATGACTCCCACGTCCATATTGTGAACCGAAGAAGAGAGAGTTTATTCCACAAGTAGATACCATAGCAAAGTATTTCGCATATACACGAATTTTTAAGGATGCTCGCCATGGAGGAAGTAGAAGGAGACTGCACAAATGAAGAATGTCCATGATTAAAGCTTTGTATTGAAGTCCATTGAAGGATTTTATTTGGGTACTAGGCAAGAAGCCAATTCAAGACAATTATAATCAGAGTCATCACCTCCTATGTCAAATGAGAGTCAAAATATGCACTGGATGTCACCCAAGGGTCAAGGCTTGGCAAGACAATAGGAAGTTAATGCAGATGGCACCTGGCAAGGGCCTATCACATTGAGCAATAAGACAATGGGGAGTCGATGCACCCAAGGGGCAAGGCTTGGCAAGACAAGTGGGACTTAATGCAGATGGCACCTCGCAAGGGACTATCGTGACATTGAGAGATACTCTCCACCATTGTCAGTCCATAGGCATTTAAGCGTTCTACCTGACTGATTCTCAACCAAGGCCAGCCATTTCTGAAATACGTGGAACACATCACTCTTCTGAGCTATAGCATAAGCCCACACTTTCCTAGTTGCATCATCAATGAATGTCACATAGTATTCGGCCCCGCCTAATGACTGTGTAGGCATGGGACCACATACGTCTGAATGCACCAAATCAAGCATTTCAAACTCTTTCTTTCCCCTTCTTTTATGGGCTGATTTAGTCTGCTTCCCATAGAGACAATGCTCACGAAATTCAAAATCAGAGAAACTCAAATGCGGTACATAAACCAAACGGCATAAAAGTTTCATTCCATTCTGGCTCATGTGCCCCAACCTGCAATGCCACAAAGAAGTGCTTGGCTGCTCGGTTATTGCAACAACATGATCAAATACCCCTGATACATGTAAGGGATACAAAGTCCCACACTTGGCACCCCTAGCCAAAAGCATAGAGCCCTTTTGAATTTTCCAACTTTGAAAGCCAAAACTGGTGTGAAAACCAGCATCATCTAGCTGACCCACTGAAATAAGACTCTTGGTCAACTTAGGCACATGTCTCACGTGTTTCAAAATAAATGCAGACCCATTTGCAAAAGAAAACTTTATGTCACCTGCTCCCACTATGTCACATGCATAGTCATTTCCAAGATGCACACAACCTGTCTTTCCACTGTCATAAGTGAAGAACCATTCCCTATGGGGAGTAACATGGAATGAAGCACCAGAATCCAAAATCCAATCCTGTGAATATGCATCATCTGAAGTGGTAAGCAACTCTGCAGATAAACTAGACATGAAGAGAACATCATTGTCACTATCACGTGTGACTGCATTGATCTCCTCGATCTTCACTTTTCCTTTGTCCTCCCTTGGACTCTCTTCCTTTTGATTTGCATCCCAATTTGCATTTCTTTTCTTATCCTTTTGCTCTCTTTTCAGCTTGTAGCAATCCTTTTTCATATGGCCCTTCTTGCCACAATGGTAACACTCAATGTTCCGTGCCTTGGATTTGCTACGAGACTTCCCTCTTTCTTAGGACTTCCCCCTGAACTGTGATCTGCCCCTTTGCACATTTAAGGCTGCATCCTGCTTGTTGCCATCCATAGACTTCCGTCTATTCTCCTCGGCCAACAAGCTACCCACAACATCATCAAATTTTAGTACTCCACCAGGTGTAGAGTTACTGACAGCTGTACGGAAGGTATCCCATGAGGATGGCAATGAACATAAGAGAAATATTGCCTTAGTCTCCGCATCAAAATTCATTTTCTGAGCCTGAAGTTGGCTGAAAATAATATTGAATTCATTCAAATGAGAAGCAATGGAGACCCCTTCCTTCATCTGCAGCTCAAACAACCTCTTCATGAGGTAAACTTTATTAGAGGCAGTTTCCTTCTCATAAGTGGCACACAGTTTCTTCCACAAATCGTTAGTAGTCTGCTCATTTACTACTGTGAAATAAACTGACTCTGCAAGATGAAGTCTAATAGTAGACTTTGCTAATGCATCCAACTCATTCCAATCATCCTCAGACATATTTGCAGGCTTAGCTTCAATCCCTGCCAAGGGTTTAATCTACTTCTTTTGAATAAGCACATCCCTTATTTGTTCTTTCCACAAAGAAAAGTTTGTCCCATCAAACTTTTTAATGTTGAAAAACTCCTTTTCAGACATGGAAGAGGATGCCATGATGCAAATAAAGCAAAATCCCAAATGCTAGTGCCTCAAGAGAGAATCACACCAAATACCAGGTGCACCCAAATGTGTATGCCACAATAGAGTGAAATATCACCAAAACTCAAAGCTCAAAGCATCAAAAGATGCATCTGACTCATGTGCATATACTATGCATCCATATGAGCAAATCTGGCCCAAAAGAAAATGCCAATAAGTGCCAAATGACTCAAGCATAAACACTGTCCACTGGCATATGCATCAATTATATCTCATCCAAGAGAGCATAGCACTATCAGTGCATCATTAACAATGTGTCAAAGCTGTCCCTCAGCATAAAATAGCATCCATGTACAAAGCGTCCATAAAAAATAGCATCCCACAAGGCAATTTGGGCCTATCAGTGCATCCATTGGGTACCGAGAAGCTTCGCAGATTTAGGAGCTTGCTTGGTGTACGTGAGATGGATTTGAGCTTGAGGGGGAGTGTTGAGATATCAAGCTCTACCCACGATATATCTCCTGGATGACTATCATTTATGTCACCGCCTATGTTAGTTGTACGCGTGGTGTAGTTAGACTACCACGTATGTTTTTGGTTTGGGTTCACATATGAACCACGTATTCTAGGGTTTGACATATAGGGTATTTCCCTCTTCTATTGTATTGTTGTTGTGTGCAAAAGTGAAGAAAGGCTTCACCCGCCAACCTTGTGTCCTCTCTCTTTTGTGTGTTGTGAAGAAAGCTGAACTTGAGTCTCCTATCTCTCTCCCTTATTCTTTACATTTGTGACAATTTTCATCTTATTTGAGTTAGATGGACATAACCTTTCAAACATTTCTCAAATTTTCTATGAAACTTATACCAATGCAAATATCATTGCAAGAATTCTTTATGTTAGTATGAGCTCTTTATCAAAAGTTACAAGTCTCTACGTCTTCAAAATAGTTTGAGTAAAAGCATAATCTTTCATCGAAATCAGCTATCCAACCAAATTAGGCTCTTCATCCTTCTTGATACATCTTAGTTCATGTCATGTTTCTTCTCTTTGGTGCAAATCACACTCAAATCACATAGGTCTAATCGTGGCCTCCCTTGACCATTTCCTTCTTTTCAGGTTAGACTATAATGTGACTTCCATGTGAGCATATTTATCCTTATTTGGGAGAAAGAAAATAAGTTGTGTTATTATATCTCTTGCATAACTATTTGTTTTGTCTCTCTTGTTAATAAGAATTTTGCATGAGAGATGTGAGGATGTTCATTTGTGGATGTACCATTAGGGGAGAAATGGGGTTTGAAAAGGGCCTCATAAGTAATGGATTAGGGGAGGATTATGAAACTTAAGCTCATCCTATGTGGAGGGGCCATAATGGAGGGTCAAGTGGTTTTGGTAAGCTAAAGGTGGTTTTGCAAGCAATAAAGATGGAGTCGTCAAAAAAACGTTCATGAATTTATAACTATTTACAAGTAGTCAACCTAATATTACACATGATTGGTGGTTGGCTTGGTGGCAAGGGCCCAAGGGTGGGGACAAAGTGGGTGCGTTCAATTCCTATCAGGCGCATTAATGTTTTGGATGGAGGTGGCGAGTTTGGTGGGTGCCTAAGGCAACGGCTGCATGGCTGCTTGTCCATGTGGCAAGCTCGCGTGAGGTGCGGCCTACTCTATCCACTGTACCACCTTCTCACTCATGGGGGCCAACCCACTTGCATCCCCCCTTTTTGACTTTGTGGGCAAGCCATAAATGCACCCTCTCCCTATATATTGAATTTTAGGGACACATGGCAGCACACGATTCTCCCTCCCTACCCTTGGTGGTTTTCTTCCCCAAATCGATGGTATTCCTTCCCCCTTTTTCAAATCAAAACCAATTTTTCAAATTGAAACCATTTGTGACCTAAGCATAGTAAATGCCACATGTTACCTCCACATACCATTGCCCCACACCTTCTAGCACTCTCATTGGTACACCTCAAATCCCTCTCTAATCCCTTGAAATTAGGAAACACTAATTGGAGGCCCTTTTGAGACCCCAAATCTCCCCTAATGAAAGGTTAGAGATATCTTTTACATTGCTGCTAAGCTAATATATATGTGAGAGGAGTATTGATCTTTTGTCATGCATCATTGAGAGGTAATAGGGCCCCTTAAAAGAAGCAAAAAGTTAAGAAGTGTGAGAAGTTCATTACTCTCAACTTCATGTCACAACACACAACTTGCTTCTCGTACACTACATTAGAAAAGAACAAAAATAAAGTTTATACATGCTCATTTGAAGGATACATCCTCCCAAGCCATTTGGTCCATGCAAGACTCATATGCTTTCGAAATTCGATAGAATTGGTAAGCTTGGATTGAAGAACTTGAAGACTATTGCACCTTAAGAGAGTTTGAAGAGGTTGGGAAAGAAAAGGTGGCAATGCTTTAACTTAAAGGACCTACAAAACTATGGTGGAAAAGGTCACAATAGGCAAAATAGAGACGATCACCTAGATGATGTTCAAGAAGAATGCAGAGGAAAAGTACTTTCCATCGAAATTAAAATGAATAAGAAGATGGTCTTTCTTGAATTGAAACAAAAACGGAATGATACTAGAAGAATATCTAGATAGATTTTTGGAGATTTAGAAATATGCTCTCAAACTAGATGACACCTCCTTGACCAATAAATTTGTTGAAGTCTTGAATCCTCAGATTCATGCTTTGATGAAAGGTGGATCATCCATTGAATTTTATGATTACCATGAGCAAGGCCTAAAACTATGAACAAATGAACACCATTCAAAATGTTAAAAAACAAGAAAAAAAATCGATAGGAATAAGTTCACAGAAAGAAAGGGACAACATAATGTTTCCACATGATAGGCTATAAAGCGAAACAAAAATTTCTAGCCCTAAAATAGAGATAATGCAGGACAAAATTAGAACTTCTGATGCACTACAAATCAGCCTCAAAATTAGCCACAATGACAACCACCACGAAAGGATTAGAGGAAGGGAAACATAGTGAATAGTGGGACCGATAAGGTGGATTAGAGGACGTTGGATCCAGAGTCCTTAGGGTGGACCCAAAGGATGAGGCTTTGCTAGATGCCGAAAGCAGGGCCATAGGATTTTCAAGTGCAAGAATAAAGCAACTCATCCTAAGATCCAAGCATAGGCTATGACGATCGAAGACTATGCAGAAGGTTCATCTTTGTGCTCGCAAATGTATATTTTTGCTACGATAGACTCACA
This sequence comes from Dipteris shenzhenensis, assembly GCF_047967505.1. NCBI lineage: Eukaryota > Viridiplantae > Streptophyta > Polypodiopsida > Gleicheniales > Dipteridaceae > Dipteris > Dipteris shenzhenensis. The sequence continues at coordinate 38,356,242 of NC_141618.1, read as the reverse complement.
TAATGACCAAATGCAAGCTTCAATAATAAGGATGGAAGCGTGGGAATAATTACAAATTTTTAATTGATTTGAAAGTTCCCATAGGTGATAAAATTAGACTCTATAGGTGAGCTACTATCGATAAGTACCAAGGCCTATAAATGGCTCTAGCCCCTGACTCTTAAGTGTGTAGTCTCTCCCCATCTCATTGGCCCTCTCCATGGGCTTTTAGCTAGGCTATGTACAACCCCATGTCTTGCCATAAACCTGGGCAAACTGTCTAAGTCAAACATGCTGAGCAAGGTGGCTGATGTGACTACCCCAAAATGCATGTAAGAAGGATATCACTACCCACAAGGCATCCCTAATCCATCTCTTGTCACCCCATCGTATGCTATCTATCATCATCACCCTCGGGGGGGTCACTCATCATATGTAACCCTATCACGTGAGTTCAACAGAAGGATATTTTTTATTTCTAAAATTTACAGAAATAAATATACATAAGGGACTATTTAAAATAGTTTTGGAAAAAATTTACAGATTTGTATTGAAAAGGGGTACATTTTATTAATGAAAAATTTTACAAATAAGGGATTGTAAATATAGGCCTTGAACGCACGTGATATAGAGGGTTTATACATAGTGACCCCCTTGAGTCATCACCCATATCCTCCTAATATGGGGGCTCGAGGTGACCAATCTACTCAAACAACCCTCACACCAACCCACTGTGCGACAACATCCATGTCTTGATCCAGATGAAAAAAATTGCATGAGTCTATTCAACAATGTGTGGACCTTGCAATCTCTTTCAAATTGAGAAATCATAGAGCTAAGAGAACCCATTTGAGTAGATTGCAAAATGGTTCATGTATTGTGATTTCCAAAAAATTGTTGGTGTGATAATCTTTCACTACCAAGTAAATGATTAGTCATTTACGCTACACATTTTAAAGTGACATCATCTACTTTCCACTCTCTTCTTTTGCTTCATGGGAGTTCGCTGCAACAAGCAACTCTCTTATCTAAACACATTATCAGAGGCTAGTTGTCAATTAAAAATATATGTGGCCTCTGACTCAAGATCATGAGTCAAAATGAAGGAGATGTATGACGGAGAGTGAAGGGTAGTGTCCTTGCCAAGGAGGAAGGAGTCTGACATTCAAGTGTATTGTTTGGTCAACAAGATTCTATAGATATCATGTCAAGGGTTGGTGACAACTGCACTTGTTGGGGAATGATCGAGGCCAATCGATATATACATCTTGACATAATAAAAGATTTTTTGTAATCATCAAAAAATAACATGAAAGTGCTCAAGCCAAGCAAAAGCATTAGGAAAAAAGGGAGCTCATTTTGGGGCCTTTTACGGTTTGGAAAAATAAGCTCTCAACCAATCAATAGAAGGCCAACGTAACATTGAAAATTCACAAAAATAAGAGAAAATAGAAAAAAGAAACAATACTTTATGTAAGTACAAGCGTGCTACATTAATGTGGAGATTGGTTTTTTATTCTCAGAAGATCTTTGGACAAGAAGATAGAATCTAAACTGACATTTTATCTAACAAGATCCTTCCCGCTTCCACCTTCCTTTGAACTTTCAAATGTTGTGCCGCCTTTCGTGCGAAAGGTCTACCATTCTACACCATTGCCTCATTGTGCAACAGCCTTTCTTTTCCAAAACTGCTCCCTTGATCCTGTTTGGCGTAGAGTAAGATGTTTCTCGTCAACTGTCTGTCTGCCCACTTTCTCTTTCTTGAAACTTCAAATTGTTATCTTAGTTACATTACTTTGCTATTGTTACAGATTCAGAAAATCTCCATGGTGAACCAAAACCACGGCCGTTCTTGTGGAAGACGCTCTGTGGATGATAATGCTACGAAGGCAGAATTATACCAAACATCCTTACCCCGTCGACCTGCTTCTTCTATTTCATCGGTAGAGAATTCAAGTACAGTCAAAACGGAAGGAACTTGGGAAAGGTTTAGTGTTTCGAAAGGAGCATGGGTGCTCATGCAACCTAGCAAAAGAAAAAGACCCCAGACAAAAAACATTTTCTTGGCATCGTTGAAGGGAAGAGTACGAGATTTTAAAATCACCAAAGGGAAGATATCCGTGAAAGAAGTTTTGATTCAGCACGTGTACATGCATAAAGAACTTGTCTTGCGAGACTATCCAAAAAATCTTCCGCAACACAGGACTAATTGTATATTTTTCTATTGTGGTTTTTTTCTTCATGAGGTGTATGGATTTTTAAGATGAAGCTTTCTCTCTTAGCTTATTGACATTCTTGTGTTGTTTTATTTCAGATTTATATCCTTCATCATATGAGACATGGCAAAACATCGATTGTATTTTGGGATTTATAGATGTTCTGCATGGATCGATAGGAGAACAACAATACCAAGGTCGATGTGCAACAGAGCTAGCTCAATCGGGTATATTTTTTACTGATCATTTTTATCAGTTGCTGGACAAAGCTAACACACATGGTGTATTAATAAAACAAGACCTTCCGGCGTGGAATTCAGTGGATTGGCCTCACCCACATTCTAGTGTTACAGAGGCATATAGAGCGAAGATTTTTACAGAAGTATAGAAAGCTCTGAGGCCCAATATTGCCACTAGGATAGTAAAAATTTCTTTGTGCGTGCCTCTCACAGTTTTTGTGGACTTGTTTAATACCTTTCCAGTGAAGGTTTCAAAAACAATGTTCAGAGTTAAAGCAACAAATTCGGCATGCATGCCACAATTTTTGGATAAAGGTTGGGATAAGAAGACATGTAGTTCAGTGTTTTGTGAGGTGGTCCAACCTTCTATGCAACTGAAGTACATGGTTGCATCACAAAATTTTATTTTCTCTTTTTATTACAAGCGCAGTCGAATGCTAGGCACAAAGCTTGTCCCAATGGATCAAGATGAAGAGTCTTCTGGTGCAGAAAATAAACTTATTGATATTGATGTTGTTGAGAATGGTGATGTGCTAGTCAATATCTCATTAAGAGAATGTTGCTCCCTAGCTCAATTGCACAGTGACATTCTGTTTGAGACTGAAGGTTCTATCTCAAACGACTTTTTATTTATCTACAACAACAAAAAGGTACACCATCTGATTTATCCTAGTCTCATTAAGCATTGCTATTAGTTTAATTTACCACTCTAATTCATATTGCTTTTTTGCAGTTACTCAAAAGAAGAGAGAGCTCAATAAAATGCAAAGACAGAGAAAATTTAAAAATTGAGATAACACAGACTCCATAAACAAAGGTTTTGTATTCAATCAAGTAAGATTTTGTACAGAACTGTTTAGCTGAATCTGTAGAACATATTTCTAACATCCATTTTCTATTTATGTACAGCTTGATCCAGAGGCTGCTCTACATTTTCTGGAGGATCTTCTCTCTGCTGCTCCATCCTGATCCTGTCTCCTCCACTGCCCCAGAAGCCTCTCTTTGCTGCTTCTCCACCTTCTCCTCAACATCAGCAGCAGGTCTTTGCTCCTGTGTCTGCTCCTCCTCAGCACTCTGTGATTGCTCCTATGGCTTCTGGTCCTCAGCATTAGGTGCTTCATTTGTGGGATCAAGGTGTATGACACCTTCTTGTACTTTAGAGCTTTCACCCAGCTCCACAGTAGCTGGTACAATAGGTTTGGGGGAGGCATAGCTCAAAAACCTCCAAATTGTATGAGCTCTAAAATTATGTACATAGTTGGAGCTGAAGCTATCCTCTTTCATCTGCAATGGCAGAGGATAATTTAGAACACTTTGTATCATTATGAATTATCTTCAAGCTAAATGAAAAGTATTTTTCCTTACCAGGTCTAGCTGTTCCTTCTCAAAGTAGCTTGAAAGTATATATTTTGCATTGATCAGCACCCTCCATCCACAGCTACTTGAATCATTTTGTTGTGGTGTCTGTACAGTTAGAAAGATATGTTAGAAACTGTTAGCATCAGCACAAAACAAAATTATTCAATAAGTTCAAAGACATAGCATTTAATAGACTTTTTACCTCTAGACTTATTGGCTCCATTGAATCCAAAAGAGAGACATTTGGAGGACAGTGATGCATCTAAAAGCCTTCTAATACAACTACAATATGTATAATTTAGTTAGTATGATATCAAAATAATGAAGTTTTAAGTTCAAAAAGCACACACAGCACTTACAATTTTAGCTCTCTGTGTGTGTTTTTTAGAGAGTTGAATAGAAAGCATTGCTTCTGCTGGATGTCAATAGACACAAAACTCCAGTGGTCACTGCATAAGGAAAAAAGCATAAGAAAATGAAAGGCTACAAGAGTTCCCAATATTAAAGAAGAATCTTAAAAGAAGTAGTCACCCACATACCTGCTATGGTATGGAAGTAGCAAAACATCAATTACTTCAAAATTGCAGTGTTTGAACCAGCTGGAAATACTCATGGGAGTCTCCTTTGCATCTCTTAATTTAGAAGAAATGGATGGATCAACAATATGGACTGTATGCTGTATAGAGGGGTGAAGCCAGCTTCTCATCATGCTGCATAGGATCAGAAAATAATTAGGGTAGGTTATAAAGGAGTTACAAGGAGGATTGATTTGCAAAAAATGTAAAATTTATACACTTACTAGAGCATTGCAAGAATGATAGTATCTGAGCAATACTCATTCTTATGAGCCAATGCTACTAAGAATTGTTTTGTCAAATCAAAATCATTCACTGAAACTTCATCCTCAATATGAACAACTACATCAGGGCCCAGCTCCTTCAACCTTCTATGTATCTGTAGCTCCTTCTTTCTAGTCTCCACATCTATAACATATTTTGTTTCTTTTATTTGCTGCTTCAGTGAGTCCTCATAAGCAACCTTCCCTCTCGTGTTCTTTGAGTGTGTTACCTCAACAACCTTTACCTCATTAACCTTCAACTTCCTTGTAGGTGGAATTAGCAATGTCTCTCATTTTGATGTCCTGCCATTCCACAGGATGAACAAGCTTGTCATACCTCCATCTCACTCTGGACAAAGTGTTGAAGTCTTTGGCCATCAAAGTCACCCTGTGAGCATGGGCTGCTACAAGCATTGCATCTTCAAAATATTTCTCCAAGTAATCCTCTGCCATTTCCTGTAAGGAAAGAATGGCAGTTCTATTCCACCTGAACCCAAGGTTCCAACTGTCACAAATTTCTCTCACCAGTCTTTGAAAGGGTGCTTTGGGTATTGCAAAGCCTATAGCTTTCTGTTGCCTCCTGATCTCCCTTAGCACACCTGCACCCTGATTCAATCTTTTGGCCTTTTGCTTGAGCAAGCTCATTGGCTTACCCTTCCTGCCATGTGCAGCTCTTCCCTTTGGAGGCACACTAAATTTCTTGGTACCTGCCCCAGCTGCTGTTGCTGCAAGCCCTGGTCCTTTGCCAACTTTCCTTGCAGTTGACTTGGTTCTTGCCATCACTTTGAAAAACTGCATACAAAGGATTGGAAAGAGATCACAGATATGGAGAACATGTTCTAACAAAGAAAAGGCAATCACAGGGGTGGAAGAAGCCATATAGAGAAATTTGCAATAAAATGCGATAGGAGCAGTTTGGAATTTCAAACAGGTCCACATCGCATTTTGCTGCAAATTTTTGAAATGACATGCTGGTGCACTCCTACAGTGATTTCTATGTCTCTCCAACTAAATATAGTATGAATGGAGTTTATGCAAGAAGATTACAGCTATGGAAGTCACAAAACCAGAAGGATAGGGGTTGATGAAGCAATATTTCAATATTTGCAACAAAACGCGATTTCAGCAGTTTGAAATTCCTAATGCCTTCTCCTCGCATTTTGCCGCAAATTCATGAGGCAACATGCTGGAATATGCCTTCAGTCATTTGAAGGTGTTTGCATAACCATACAGGATGGATTGAGTCTATGGAAGTCAAGAAGTGTGCACAGACTGAAGGGAGAACCCATAAGTATAGTTTTACCCTCACATGCAAATATCACACTTGAAGATCTGCATTCCTACAGTGATTTCTCTGTCTTGATTTGAGTCTATGCATTTCCATGCAGGATGTATTTTTTCTATTTTAGGCAAGAAGATTGCAGAGACTAAGGGGAGAACCCATTGTTACTGACTTGGAATCTATCTGTGGATGTGCTGTGCTGCTGAGGAGTAATCTGTGCTGAGGATGAACCTGTGCTACTGGACAGGATGCTGATGCTGCAGAGTATGGAGGTAGGGAGGCAAGAGAGTAGAGACTAGAGGGCAAGAGGTCTAAAACAGGATACCACAAATAAGTGCAAATAGAATTAAAGAATCTCTAAATCCCACACGTGTGGAATGTAGTCGTTTTTCACACGTGTGGATGGGACCCAGATCTCTTGGAGTTTGAAATTTGGCACGTGTGAAAGTACACTTTATGCCTTGGAACTTGTGCCATTCATGATTTCATCATCAATACCACAACCACTTTTCCCTCCCCTGGATCCCAATCTTTCATCCCTGCCACGACCCTCGCATCTTCCATTTCCTTCTCTCTGATCCTTTCCTACCCAGCACACTCCATCCAGACTGCAACCTGCCTGAAGACAGTACTGCCAGATCTCCAGGTTACCTAGAGTGCAAAGTTCAAGCTAGAGAAAGAGCAGGAGATTTACCAGTGCAACTCCATCAGCATGGAAAAGGAAAAAAAAGGTCAGAATTCTAGATTGGTTTCAATGTTTTTCAACATTTATTTCTTCCATCCATTGGATTTTTGATGTCCCAATGTCTTCACTCAGCTCCATCCTTCTTCTTACATTTTCAATTTATACTGTTCAAGAATGTGGTAAATCACCCAGAAATTAGATTGTAGGTTGATATGAATAGAAACAAGAAATTTGCAACAAAATGCGAGGAGAGTGGTTTATAATTCTCTAAACAGCCCATATCGCATTTTGCTGCAAATTCCTGTTGTTGACACCTTCCTCATGAAAAGTTTCACTCATTCCATTATTTCTCTTGCATATGAGATCATAGTGTCCAGGAATCACTGAGATGAACCAAGTGCTTGATTTGACATGTACATGAACAGAACTTGAGAATTTGCAACAAAATGCGAGGAGAGTGGTTTATAATTCTCTAAACAGCCCATATCGCATTTTGCTGCAAATTCCTGTTGTTGACACATTCCTCATGAATAGTTTCACTCATTCCATTATTTCTCTTGCATATGAGATCATAGTGTCCAGGAATCACTGAGATGAACCAAGTGCTTGATTTGACATGCACATGAACAGAACTTGAGAATTTGCAACAAAATGCGAGGAGAGTGGTTTATAATTCTCTAAATAGCCCATATCGCATTTTGCTGCAGATTCCTGTTGTTGACACATTCCTCATGAAAAGTTTCACTCATTCCATTATTTCTCTCGCATATGAGATCATAGTGTCCAGGAATCACTGAGATGAACCCAGTGCTTGATTTGACATGCACATGAACAGAATTTGAGAATTTGCAACAAAAATGCGAGGAGAGTGGTTTATAATTCTCTAAACAGCCCATATCGCATTTTGCTGCAAATTCCTGTGTATGATTTGTTTCTCACTTCTACCTCATTAATTTGCTATCTTTAGCCCTGTGGAAATCTTCCTTGATGATGAGAAATGTTTTTGTTTTGGAATAGCTGGCTCCCAGGCCCCACCTTTCAAGAGGAAGCTGGACTTTTCTGCTGTTATTATTAGACCACAGCAATCACCAGGTGAGTCATGAGATGTCATGAAGGAATTATCTGGTGATATACAATGCATTCACTGATTGCATATGTCAGCATATAGAATTCATAGTATATAAGTTTTTGAACAGGCAAAAAGAAGAGACTGGAGCAGAGTGCTGATTCTTCCATCGAAAAACAAATGGAACCAGAAGAGGACAATTCTCCAGATTTGCTCCTATTTGAGTTTCTTCACAAATGCAAGGCTCAGGGTAACTTCCATATATACCACAGTATTTTCAACATGGAGTTCACAATGAGCTCTATACTGGAGTAGCACAAAGATTTTCTTTCAGACTATTGGGATACCTTCAAAGAACTGACAAAGATAGGAAGAATTGTGGAAGGAGAAAAGGTTTTTGTGCACATAAATCATATTGTCTCCAATGACAGGCTGAGGTACCATGTGAACAGAAGATTTGACAGCCTGCCTGATCACTATAAATTCAACTGTACTTTGCACACCAGAAAGTGCAGAGTGCTGGAGGAGAGCATGGCATTTCTTATGTACACTGTCTTCAATCAGGAGTCTTTGGATGAACAAGGGCAGGAAATATAAGAAGAAGACACATCTGAAGCAGAGGAAAAGGAGGATGTTTCTTTGGTCACAGAAATGGCAGAGCAAGAAGAAGATATCAACCTTCAGGATGAGGGGCTGCAAATGGCTGCTCTTGACCTTGTTCAACTGAGGACAAAAACTCTGAGGGGAGCAGAGCCAGTTGAAGATTTTGATGTTCAGAGCAGCAACTATGCAGTGCCCATGCTTCCAGGTGTGTTGATTGGTGGAAAGGATTATGTTTTCCTCCATGATATAGAGTGTATGTTTGATTTGAGGGAGGACTATGCCATTTCCCTTATTGCCTAGGCTTCAAGGCTTGACAAGGAGGTTGGCATAGAGGATGACCATTCACTATTGGCTTTGGAAACAATGTTTGATCCTGTAGAGGCCCTTTCATTTTGTTTCAAAGAGGCTGAAAAGTTCCAAGAGCCAGATGAAGGTGCCTTCCAGCTCACATAGGAAGCTATGAATCTCTCAGCACTATACACAGAAAAGCCTAAAGAAGAGGCTGGACAAGAGGGGAGAGCGATAAATCTTTGGAAAGATGAACTGCTTGTTGCTGATGAAAATGAGAAGGTACTTCAAATCATATACTTTGACTTCTGCTTAACTTTGTTTTTGTAGGTTGTGTATTGTCTCACTCCAATCCTTTGATATGTGGCAGCTACAAATTGAGGATGACACATTCCTCCAGAGATCAAGTGGAAGCAGGCAGGTTGGGTCAGGCCTAGCTCATTATATTCATGATCTAGGCAGTGCCAAGATCTTGATTTACCATAGGCAGTTGAGCAACAATGGAGAAGCCATTGTTTACTTCCTAAAATGTTTGTCCAGGGCTTTAGGTGGACATGTTTTTTCATGGCAAAAGGAAAAGATCATTTTGATAGAGAGGTTGTCTGCCATAGATATATTTGGAGATTATGTGAATAAGCAGGCCTCTAGGGCCGCTTACTTTTTGTCTTACACTTCTTATGCATTAGCATGTGGTGTTAAGGAGCCCAAATATCTGGAGGGCTATGGAAAACACCAGCTCGTAAGGTTTCGAGAGCCACCCATGATTGCATCAGGCCACACAGTCCAAGAAGAGGAACAGGTGGAGAGAGCTGAAGAAAAGGATAAAGAGAAAGTCGACATCAAGCCAATAAAGAAGAAAAACACTCCAATCAAGATCAAAAAGAGAGTTCCGATCGGCAGGCCCTGGGAGAAATAGGATTTAGTCATCGAATATAGCACAAACATTATATTAAATTTGAACTGATTTGTATAAAGTCTTTGATATCTGGTATGATCTTGTATAAATGATTAATAAGTTGATGATGAAATGATTTGTACATTTACATAGAGTGGTGTCGTTAAATATTAAATGAACAATATATTGAAATTGTAAACAAATTGTATTAAGTTCAGATCATATGTTTCACAAAAGAAATACTTTTCATGCATAACACCAAGAGTCACTTGTTCCACTAAAAAAATTTCTGTTGAATGAGTTTGAAAACATGTGGACATAACACCAATAAGTTACAAATGAGTCCTATTCATGTTTACTTGTCCATTTATGGTTTCTAAATATCTTCGATTCCCTCCATTGTCTATGTCTCTCTGCTGCAATTGAATTGTCTAGAGCTTGTCTTCGTCTTTGCTTTTGGGCTAGAAGAAAAGCAAGCTTGATTTTGGAGCTAGCAACTTTTCTTTTAGCATGCAGCCTCTGTAGTATGCCTCGGTAAAACCATTGGAAGACTTCCTTTAGACTATTCGCCTTCTGACTCCCTCCATAGTGTTGTGTGTGTCTAAAAAATGCATTACGTGCCATGTAGTGAGACTTCTCCATGCCTTGGGTAGACCCAATACTTTTTGACAAAATAGGGAAGGTGGTTGTATATGATATGCTGTAAGACATAAGAATGCATAGTAAGTAATTTAAAAAAAGAGGATCACACTTAAGTAAAAGAAAAAGACATAACCTTACCATGTAGTGAGTTATATTGCAGGCTGTCCACGCGTCTTTCATTGACTTTCCAAAATGTTTAATTGCCTCCTCAAAGTTCTTGTAATCACTCTTTGTCCATGTTACTTTGTCACAGAACATGAAGAGTTGATCAAGAGACCTCCACACCTCTGCCTTCCTATTTCGTGCTTCCCCATCTGCCTCATGATCTTTCACAGCATTATGGACTTGCTTCCACAATCCATAATTAATCTTTGAAACTGCTCTACCTTGCCTTACTTGCTTACTGTGTTTGGGTCAAGACAAGAATCTTCTTGCCTTAACACCACCAATAGAGGGCTTGATTGGTACCTCCTTGCCATTGGTAAACTTTTTAAAATCCTTTGTGATTTGAACATCTCCTCCATGTAGACCTATATCGGATAACACTTTTTCCAATGCTTGAAGAGCATCCTTTCTATTTTTTTCGGGACGAAGTTTCCAAGCAAATCCAATATATAAAAATACCAATTTCTCAATAATTCGACATAGACCATGCAATGTGCAGATGTGAACATTACATAGTGAAATGTCCAAAATGGCCTTGAAGTCAGGGTCAACTTTATCTCTATTAGTAGGTGCTCTCTTCCACCATTTTGAATCCATTACTTGAGCTGATTCTTTGCAGTAAAGACAAGGAGACTTTGAGTTGCCTCCTTTACTAATGTTATACATGCACTTAAGTGTTTTAAGATCCCCGACCATGTGCCACTCTACTTGAAAATCACCTTTTCCTGCAACATGGAGATTCTCGCCTTGCACTTGTCTTTTGATTATTCTTGGTATTTCCATGTGGTGAAACACCCAATCTAGTGTTTCATGGTCTTCGGTCTTCACCTGCGAGATTATAGAAAACAAAAGTATTACTATATCAGATTTGAAAACAATGACCAAAATCAAGTATAAAACAAAAAGTGATCATACCTGGAACAAGCCTAACCACCATATGTGTTTCTCTGACTGCACACTAAAATACTTCCAACTCGCTTCAGTCAATGATGTATCAATTGCTCCATTCATCAATGTAATAGTAACTCTTTCCATTTTCTTTTCCTTTACAATCTCACACTCATCTAGTTTGATAACAAATTTCAAAATGCCTTTGCACTCCTCAAATGTTATTTCATAAAACTCGACCATTCTTTTTTGAAGTTGTTGCAAATCTAAAAATATATTGTTCCAAGGATCATACACAGTGGTTCCTTTAACACCATGAAATATTTCTTCAATATGGATATATTGCTCAATAAATTCATCTATACTTTCATTCAAATGACCTCTTATCCTCCACACGGTTGCTGGATTTGGCACTAACTCCACTAACATCAAGAGATTATCGCATGGAAAATCGAACTATATCCCTTCCTGCTAACTCCACTAACATCAAGAGCCTCTTGGATTATAGTGCCATCAACTTGATTATTGGATACAAAGTCCTCTACAACATTGCGTTTGACTGTTTTGTATTTTTTTTCCTCAATCAAACCTTTTGCTACACCGCAAGAAAGCAATCCTTTCATTTGTTTAACAGGAAGAAGGTTCGGGTCCATATTTTCTTTTGCAGGCTCCAATAATTTCATGTAGTAACAACACAATATGACTATATCATTCAGCACCTCCATTCTTATTTTGCTACAATCAACGAAATAGATATAGTCTGGAAGAGAGCCTTTTTGAGTATACAAAATGATAAATTTCAATCTAACCTTGCTTCCTGAATTCGTCGCTTGCATCCACCAGTCCCAGCCTTCAAATTTGCAATGTTTTTAATCTTCCTGCTACGTAGTCTATCTCCAAGCACGGTTCTCTTCTTTCTTGCTCTTGTCAACTCTTTTTTACTCTTTGAATGCTCCTCAATTTTATTCTGCAACTGTTGCTCCAATTTTGCACGAATGGCTATCTCCTCCATCTTGGCCCCCTTTTCTTGTAGGTACATCATTTTATACGTTTCCGCAAATGCAGACTGCGCTGAAATATAACCAAGAAGTCCATTTTGTCCATCGTCGGCAAACCTCAGTAATGTGGTGGGATTGACAAATGGAGGTGTAGAGTTTTTTACTTGACATTTTGGATATATGCTTCCATCGCACCATAAGTCAATATGTTGAAGCCCTTCTCTTCTCATATTTTCCCGCTGTTGAGCATTCAGCACCGTATCCTTTCGTCTTTTTTGTGCTGGAGCATATTGTTCTTCTAAGTCGATGTGAAGATGGTGTAATCGCTTCTTCTCAGATAGTGACTCACTAGTATCGGCCATTTTTTGTGCTTCTCAGGTTGCGAAGTTTGTTTTTCAATCTCATAGTCGTTTTGTAACATGAATCGTGGAAGTGTGGCGGTATCCATGTGAATATTTTGAAAACTTGCAATCACTAAGTTCAGTGATGGACTCTTTATGAAAGGCCTGCACACGTTAGCCAAAGAGATGCGGAATCTTTGGTAAACAAAAAAAAATCTAAGAGGATATTTAATACAAAATCGTGTTAGTCAAACAAAAGATTATCTTATTCCTTTTTGAATTGACAGTTCTGTAGTCCTTACTGACAGTTCTGAGCCACGTTTCCATATTTTACTATTTTTGAGGTCTTTTAGGAGAGAAATAAAACAAAAAATCGTGAATTTCTTACAGGGCCCCAAAATGAGTTCCCTTTTTCCCTAATGAAGTATGCAAATCAGCATAGCAGGTATTTGTAGCTTAAAGAAGAGCATTTCGTGCCCACCACGAATAGATTTACCTCATTGAATGATTCCAGAGATACCCTATATCCTTGTTATGAAGGACTTGACCCTTGACACCCTATATCCTTGTTATGAAGGACTTGACCCTTGACACCCAAGATTTTCTATAGAATGTAGAGGTTGTGGCCCTCAGCCATAGGAGCAGCTTGAAAAAGAATCACACATTCTTGAAACACATCATGAATTCTTAAGTGTGCCGTAGCTCTGATTGATATGCCACATTGTTGACCACCTACATAATCATATAGGGGCCATAACTCTAGTAGGGTAACTTGGTATCTCTGGAATCATTCAATGAGGTAAATCTATTCGTGGTGGGCACGAAATGCTCTTCTTTAAGCTACAAATACCTGCTATGCTGATTTGCATACTTCATTAGGGAAAAAGGGAACTCATTTTGGGGCCCTGTAAGAAATTCACGAGGAATACTGAGAAATCATGGCAGCATGAGAACATTGTGCGAGAGCACCCCCAACTCTTGGCAGATTGATAAGAGGCATTCGTCACTCCAAACACTCTTTATGGTTAACAACCATCCTCCACTAGAAATTGAGGGTAAATTTTTTGGCGAAGGGATGGATGTAATGAAGGGGGAAAATAAGCCAAGTTACTCGAGGTTAGCTCTCGGGGACATTGAATTAGAGAGGGCTAAATGCAAGGTTACCGAGAAGGCCCCAACTTCATTTTGTTATACTCACAATTGATGTGGCATCTTAACCTCAATCCACTTTGAGTCCCCTCCCACATAGGGAGGCGGGGTCTATGAGACTTAGAAGTGGGCGATGGTTCGAGATGGGCGACTACTTACAAGCCCCCGTCAAGCACCCACCTCTCCTCCCACATAAGGAGGCGGGGTCTATGAGACTCAGACCTCCAAGACCCTGTACCATTTGGAACTGCAATGGTCAGAACCAAGGAACTTCTCAAAATCCTATACAAGTCGTGACATAGTCTTTTATACAAACACATTAGAGTCCAGAGCATGCACTACAGTAGTCATCAGGTATACATGGAAGTTTGCTTACAGAGATGAGATGAGGGACGAAGGGGGAGTGCAAGGGTTAGGAGTAGCAGTTCTTTACAGGTCCACCCTTTTGGGGACCATCTTAGTAGAGCAAAGAGATACACACTCTAGATTTCTTTGAGTCTAGATCCGACACATGGATAGCCTGGATTTATTCGTTGCAGCAAGCTACTTCCCTCCTGCGACTTCCCACTTTGCTTGAGATATCCTAGAGGAGGATGAGACATCAACATATGCAGCTCTTTATAAGTCCATTGTCAGCTTCTCGAGTTGCTGGAAAGTTGGGGCTTCAATGCGAGGACAGGCTCCTGTCAAGTACCACTTCTTGACTTCAAGAACGATTCCATTCTACTGCCAGAAATTGACCTTGATGGAGCAGGTATGCTGCGTGTTTTGGCTAACAGGCAAGCCCTAATCACATCTTAGGGACATGCCTTATTAGATTTAGGCAAGATGATCTCATTATCTATAATGGTCTTGATAGATGGCCACTTCAGGTGGTCTCATGTGCTTCCCACATGGTGGGGGCTCTAGCACTGTCGATTACAACATGGAATCCCCTACCTTCACATCTCATATCACTAATTTTATTGTAGCACCTTCTCCCCCAAGGAATGATCATACATACCTCTTCTTTAGCATCTCTACACCTCACCTCACAACATCTCCCACTCCACAGATTGCCTACACGACCTATTATGACATATGTTTCGATCGTGATCTTTCATCTATATACTCAGCCTGCCTTTACACACTTCTCACATATATTGACTTCAGACCCCTACTAGAGGATCGTGCTCACTACACGAGACTTCCCTTCATGCTTTCCCTCACACCACTTGCTCCACTCGTCCACCACCACCTAGGACCGTACCTTGTGATAAGTGGTACGATGATGAGTGCAAGGCTTTATGCCATCAACTCAAATTCAAAACCAAAAATAGCCTTCCTAATGAACCGGAGATGCTACGTGAGTATCATCGATTAGTACGCACGAAGAATTTAGATTTCGTTCGCCAAAACGAGGAGCAACTATTGAATATTCTGTTTAGTAACAACTCTAAGGACTTTTGGCAGAGATTTCTAGACACCACTCATAGACACTCAGATGTGCTATAACTATGCACACACGCTCTACAAATATACCAAATCAAACAATTCCACCCCGCCCTACAGAATGCGTACCACGATAGGGGCCTTCTCTATTTCTTGAGAATATTTTTGTATTGAATTTATATTTTTTGGAAATAACTATGCGCTTGTATGGAGAACCCTGATTGCAGGAAATGATGATGAAAACCTTTGCGACCAAATTGATGATTGGATGACCCATGGAGCTTGGATGAGGGCCTTGGATTTTGCACTAACACATGGAATGGATGATGGAGTGAGTGGTCACTAAGGCACTGAAGGACTAGTGCTTTCCTAAAAGACTACAAGAGGTAAGGAGCACTTTGCACGACCACAAACAAAAAGAGTGGGCCAAAGGGAAAAGGAATTAAAGGGATGGCTCCCATTGGTGGTAGAAAAAGATCCAATCAATGAACAAAGATTTGCATGGAAAAGGAGGGGACCTGAGCTAGGAAGCATGAAAAGAAACTGCCAGTTTGCGCATCATTAAGAATGGTGGTGGGATTGATTCAGAATCATCTTCTTGCTTGTCTCGTTGAAGAGAGCAGCTGATCAAGTTTTCATGAGCTTTGTGCTCATTTCAGTTGTGGTGGGAGTCGCCCATCTTTGTCTGAGAGAGTTGTTTGTGAGAGGCCACCTTACAGCGCCATCAGAAGGTTACGTAGCTGGTAAAGGAGATTCTCGAAGTCATAGGATAGTCCTTGAAGGACGGTTCGCTATTGATTTGCACAGGCAGAAGATTCGCTCAACAGAAGAGGAGGTGTTGCGCCATTATTCAGTGAAGGTGGCTCATCGTTAGTTGTAGTTTTGCTTGGTCAGAGGTCTTTGGTCATTTGAGGAAGCTCATGGACATTCGCAAGATGTCGTGAAGCTCCTAGTTGCGCCATCAGCCTTACGAGGATGCCATACTTGATCACGGGCACTGGCTAGATACGATTCTGAGGGTAATCTTAGAAAGGTAGAAGAAGGTGAATTAAAGCGTGCTTTTCTTTGCTTATAGAGAGTGCAGCTCTATGTTACGCTTGAGCGGCAGAGACGGAGCCTCGTATGATTTTCGCCATACTTTGATCATGGACTTTCTGGTACTTTTCCGGGTTGCTGAGGTCCTTGCTAATTCGGTTGCGTGAGAAGATTGGAGGTGATTTTGTATCCATTACGTGAAGGCATCCACATCCTAGCTCGTGGTTGCAGACCGATTTAGTTCATGAAGCTTGTAGGCTGTTCTAGTTGCATCAATAATTCATGAGGGTGGCTGATCGAAGTGTTTTTGGTTCGTCTCAATATTGTTTGGAGTTTGGAAAACCTTTGTTAACACCAGTGGATCCATGGGAGTTTTCGATTTGTTTTAGCCAAGCTGTGGGTGTGCATAGAGGAGGGCATCCAATTCTTCTACGCCAACCTTTTTGCAGAGTCGCTGATGATGACGGGAGTCACGGGATAGTAGAGGCATCTTTGTTCAATTTGAGAGGTCGTAGAAGATCAGTAGAGAAAGTGTTGCACCATTATTTTTTGAAGGTGGCTGATCGTAAATTGTAGATTTTGCTCACTTTAGAGGTTCTTAATCGCTGCAACCTGTTATTGTTTGCAGTAGTTGATAGTGGGAGCTAATCCTCGTACGTGAGCAACTTTTGCACATCTGAAGAGATTGCACATGGTAGATCTCAATTTATGGATTGTGGCACGTTCCAAAAATTTGCAGGTGATATAAGAGGCTGCTCATAACTCCTTGCTTCAATGATACTCGGGATGACCAACTTGATAGAGAAGGGAGATGCTATTTTGTTTTGGGGCTGTTGATTTGAGCCCTTGAAGTTTGAACGTCAAAGTTGCTCATGGGCTTTGCCTTAGTTTATGGAAGACATGCTTGGTGAAACAACTCAGTTCTTCATGAGGAGTAAGGCTCGAGCCTTTGTCAAGAAGTTACAAAAGCAAACGGGTAGTTGGTTGTAAGCATAAGCAAGGTCCAAGGTCCTATTAGAGTTCCAGGGCATCTAGTCGATCTTTGGCAAGCAAGGTTCTATCTGATCCTACAAGGGGTTCTATTTATGAGTCGATGGTCGCTTGGAGGTTGTGATCTCTATACATCTTACTGATCTTTGTATTTTCTATAGTTATTGGTGGCTATCAGTATATGGTATTTCTCATTGTTTTCCCAATCTATGGTGTTTTGAGGTGATCTTGGGATCGTGTTTCTTCTCGATGTGTTTACAAACGTGACTATTTATCCAGCTATAAAGGCATTTCAGTGTAGCTCTGCCGGTCTCATCACGGTAATGGAACTTTCTAATGGTCAAGTGAAAGATCATGAGGGCCTATGCACTAAATTCATTGCTTATGGGATTAATCTCCTAGCCCCGATCTTAGCAAAGTTCTTTAATGAAGCTGTTCGTTTGGGGTTTCCATGCACCTAGGCTATTAACACTATCTCACCCATCCACAAGGCAAGGGATTCCATGAGTCCGGAGAACTATCACGACTATTATGATCGAACATAACATGTCTAAGATTTATGTATCAATTTTTGATTCTAAGGTTAGTCGATTCGTAGAGTGTCGAGCAGCTGGATAGGCTGGATTCCGATGCGATCATGGGACCATGGATCACATTCTCACACTCAGGTGTATCATCGAGGAAGGAAGGGCACCGAAGCAAAGGATATATTGTTGCTTTGTGCTTCCATTTTTTTGCTTCCACCGGCCACGTCTCCACAGTATTGGATGCTCTTCGCTTTACCTGGAGAACTGGATTTTCGCAAAGCCTTTAATGCAGTTCCAACAAACCGCCTCCTCCGATGCCTACAAGATTTGGGGTATGACCAGGAGATCATTTGGGCCGTCATGGCACTTTACGAGCGAGTCTCAGGCATAGTCTAGGCAAGATCTAGGTGGACAGATGAGATCATGAGCACTATTGGGGTCAACCAAGGGTATCCTTTATCAACCGCCCTATTTGGCCTCTACATTGCGTCACGAGCTTGAGACAGTTATGCAGACACTTGGGGAGGATGGATGCTCTCTTGTTGGCACATTGATCCGAATATTGCTATATGCAGATGACGTGGAACTTTTGTCTTCATCATCAAAGGACCTCTAGAGACACCATGATGCACTACAGTTCTTTTGTGAGTCCCATGATTTGAAGGTCAATCTTGGTAAAACCAAGGTCATGATCTTCAATACATCTCGAGCCGTTATGCACCAGGAGTAGTTCATGTTTGACAGGTTGCCTGTTGACATTGTTTCATCATACAGATGCCTTTGGGCTTGTCTTCTTTGGACCTATCTTCACTATGAGACCCGCCATGCAAGACCGCTTGAGTAGGGGATATGCTTCATTGGCCAGATTAGAGAGGGAGTGCTTCTACTCACTTTCAGGATCTGCGAACCAAGGGATTACTGTTTAACTCCTTGGCCCATCTAGCGAAGATGTATAGGTAGCCCTTGTTTAGGCCCAGATCTCTCACATATAGAGTGGGCTCATGTGGAGCGATTACAGCTTCTCATGCTATCGCGGATGATCCACGGTAAGCCGTCCATCCTTCACTAGATCATTCAAGTTGAGTTTGGATCATCCCACTACAACTGGATGCAATATTGCAGATTATCACCTACCTATATCGGGTCAGGGGATACGAGGATTGCACTTCTAGGTGCAGCAGATTACCATGGCTCGCATTGTCCTCTTCTATGGCACTATCAGCAGGAGACCAAAGATGCTGGTATGCACGCACAAAGAGATGGTTTGAGCGACTAGGGTTCAACATGGATAGACTCCCTCCCTTCCAGTATAGCATTGACTCGACGTTTTCTCCTCTCCTATCACATGAGGTCAACCAGGTCATCCACGAGGATCTTTTACAACTACACACATTTCGAGCCTGGTTGGGACGCGAGCTTTCAGTGAAGCTCAACTTCTATAGGGATCATTGTTTACATATCACAGAGGAGGGTTTCATTGGCCCACCAAGATATACGCATATCCACTTATCCCACTCGATGAGGATCTCTATTGGGCAGCTTCGGGTCTCTTCACGTAGGCTATGCATAGAGAGTGGCAGGACAGAGTGTCTACCCCGAGAGAGGCGCATATGCACATTATGTGACATACAAGAGATCGTGTTAGAGAAGCATGTCATTTTCAAGTGCCCAGTATACTATGAGATCCCAGGACGCTTCTACTGCCTCTTTAAAGACAGTTCTAGGGTATTGTCTAGATTTCTCTCCTATCCAGACTAGAGATGCTTGGCGGCTTTCATCCATGAGGCAGTCAAGCATCTCAATCATCTACTTCAATCATAGAGACAGGAGCAGACCTCCTCCTTGGTAGACTACGGAGTTCCTTGAGCCAAAGAATGTGGACCCCCATACTACAAGGCTCCAACATGATCGAGATCCAGATCCAATGACACGACAGCTAAGACTGATTACACTTGAGGATATCTCCTCTCTGTTCGACAAGGGTCACTATATCCCTTGTTAGGCACAAAGCTATGACCAGAAGACGACACATGACCACGCCCACGAGCAATCGATAGCACTCCATCGCTGACTTCATGCTTCCGTTGTCTCATCCACCTTGATGACCTAATGATGATGATGATGATGATGATGATGATGAGGAGGAGGAGGAGGAGGAGGAGGAGCATGATGATCATGACACTGATGTGTAGTCGATCACTCTAACATCTGTGGGTACTCGTTTTAGTAGCTCCACCCTCGCAATTTGTTTGTATCAATATTCTCACAGACTCATAGACCCATAGGTATTCTGAAGACTTTAATAAACTCTCTCTCTATCTCTCTCTCTCTCTCTCTTTCCCAAATAGGGGGGACAAAGCACTAGACTAATAGTTGCCCTTGTCACATGACGAGATACCTCTTCGATACTATAGAGTGGAGGGAGTGACCCGACAGCTGCAGTTCCAGGAGCCAGGGCAATCAAAGGCAGTGCAGAATCTCATTTTTCTTGCTCCCCGGCTGTCCACACTCTTTCCAGGAGTGCATCTTGCTAATTTGCCACTAGCCAAGAGCCTTACCAAGTCCCTGCTTGCAAATTTGCACCTCCCAGGGGCTGTTTTTGCTGATTCGCACCTTGCCAGGGCAGTTCCAGGAGCCTGTTGCTGAGTCGCAATTTGCCAGGGAGCCTCTAGATCAGACCGCAATCACTGTTGCAGCTTCCAGAGCTGTTCCCGAGGCTTTTAGGGTAGTCGCCTACTCAGTTTAGAGGACTTTCAAGACTGCCAGACAGGTTCTCCTGCAAATTCGCTGCTATCTAGGCCGGAGAGACGGCGATTTGCTGTTTTCCACCTGTCCAAGGCTGCTCCTGCTGATATCGCCTGCCAAAGTGAGAGAGAATTGCTCCAGACAGATTTGCCTTTTTGCTTGTTGCTGTTTCAGGGTCCCCAGAGCCTTCAGATCAGCCAATTGTTTCCCAAAAGCTCTCTCCTACTGCCTCAAAAGCTTCAGATCCTATTGCCTTGTTGCAGCTGGCCTTTTTGTGTGCCAAAAACAGCCAAGGTTGGTTGTTTTGCTGCCCTTTGTCCTGCCAGGACTCCCTTGAAGGGTATCAGAGCTGCTAGGACAGACTTCACTGATATCTCTCCTGCCAAGACTCCCTTGAAGGGCATCAGAGCTGCCAGGTTAGAACTATCAACCCAAATCAGAAGAGGCTGCCATGGGATATTGCACTGGACTGGGATGCCATTCTGAGACTGAAACTGATGCATAGAAGGACGGAAGTGTCTGTGAACGGATTATTCAGTTGGCTGGCTTTTCTTGTATTTGGATGCCTTTTCAATAAATGATAAAGAAATACCGAAAGGGGCACTAAGTTTAGGGCCAATCTGGTGTCTAGTGCAAGACAAAGGCAATCTAGCTCTTGAGTGTTCTGTTCGAAATCATTTTCGTTTGCTGTCGGAATTTCTAAATGGCTAAAATTAAGTATTTGCTGGTTGCCCTTTGGAGTTTCTGAAGGCTGGTTTTAGAGTATGGTATACATTGTGCTATTTGGGCATGTGGAGAGAAGATGGAAAGGCTGCCATGTGGGCATTAACAGATCGTCTTACATGTATTCATTTTAGGGCAGCCAATGAGACCGCCCTGGTCAGCAAATATGAGTAGACCCAAAGACTGCCATGTGGGCAGACAAGCTGCCACATGAGCAGCACCAGATGGAAAGGCTGCCACATCGGCATTAACAGATCGTCTTACACGTATTCATTTTAGGGCAGCCAATAAGGCCGTCCTGGTCAGTACATATGAGTAGACCCAAAGACTGCCATGTGGGCAGCAGCCAAGCTGCCACATGAGCAGCACCAGATCATCCTACATGTGGTCAGTTTAGGGCAGCCTCATTGAACACCAGCAGACATGGCAGACAGTAGGCCCAAAGGTTGGGCTGGTTGTGGGGTTGTGTGCAGCCCAGCCAACAGGCAATGCTCAGGATTAGAGGGCTGTGGCAAGACAGCACTACATGGGACTGGACTAATTGGCCCTAGTACAGGTCGGCAGTGGCAGGACAGACCGGCAAAGGACCAGTACTGGTTGGCAGCAGACAGCCTCTGCAACTGGTCATCATTACTAGTGTTGCGGCAGCTGATCTGCATAAAAGGCATGCCAATTGCTATGGCAGACTAGACAGGACCAGCAGCAGATTGCAGGATGTAGTCAAATACAGCAGGTACATAAATAGACATAGGACGGGTCAGATCAGGTAGACCTGGTGGGCCAACAGCAGCAGGTCAGGTTGGGAAGAGCAATACAGGTCAGGCAGTGCAGCTCACGTCAGGCAGAGCAGGTCGGGTAGGTTGGCTGACCTGGTCTGCTAGATCAGCAAGGCCTGGAGCCCTATGTAAAGTCCCAATGTGGGCACATCCAAAAAGTCAATCTGCAGGAGCATTTGCACCATCCAGAGAGGCAGATCTACATGCCCTAAGAGAGCCAGACTATGGTGCACAGGAGGAGCCATAGGAAGATTAGCGGCAGATCCACCTAAAGCAGACACAAAAGTCTGACGGAGACGCGACAGCGAGAGTTCTACCATGGTAGGAGCTTGGTGACCTACCTCAGCGATCTGTGTATTCTCTATCTGAATCGTTCTTTTTATACATAACAAGCACACGCAATGAGTTGGCCTTTGAAGTTTTGATGGTGAGATCTCAACACTTTCTTTATTCTACTGCATAAAGGTTGGTTGTGGCAAGCTATTTCTTTACTTTAGCCCCATCTACACTATCACACAATTTTTCTTTCTGCAACCCCATTTTGTTGGGATATGCAAGTTGTGGCAAGATGTATCTTGATTACATTCTTCTTATAGTAAGCATCAAAAGTTTCTGAAGTGAATTCTCGCCCCCTGTTGGTGCAAAAAGTCTTTACTTCTTTTCCCGACTCATTTTCCAGCTCGGACCTCCATTCCTTAAACTTGTCAAAGGCCAAGCAGTAAACCCAAAGCATATGGATGAGATTATCATTGAAGGTAAGGAAAATGGCCTCCGTCGAGAATGGTTCCCACTGTTGCTTGCCCTCTTGTAGGCTCCTTCCGTGCCTGCTATCAGTGGAAATCCATCCACCATACCTGCCTTCTACATCTCTAACAAGGTGTCTCTCTCGTGCCATAATGTGGAGTTGTTGTGTTCCCACTGTTGCTTGCCCTCTTGTAGGCTCCTTCCGTGCCTGCTATCAGTGGAAATCCATCCACCATACCTGCCTTCTACATCTCTAACAAGGTGTCTCTCTCGTGCCATAATGTGGAGTTGTTGTGTTCCCATGAACCATCAGTGCATCACATAACAAGTTCTTACAAAGACCAGGCACATAGAGTACATTTGAGATTACTTTCTCAATGCCATAGTCTATGATGAAAGCAATATTTCCTAGGATATGTGCGGTCATCCCCCATAGCAGCGGGTAGGGTAGGGAGGCTCGTGATGGAAAGGCAAGCAGAGAGGGAGTAGGTACATGAGGGGGAGAGTAGGGTGGGCAGAGCAGGGTGGAAAGAGCTCAGGCAAGGAGGGAGCCAGTGCACAAGGGGGAGTGCCCAAGGAGCAAGTACACAAGGGGGAGGGCCCAAGGGAGGGAGCAAATCTTTGGAAGACCAAAGGGCCAAAAAGGCGAGGAGGGAGTGACGAAGAGCAGAATATATACATATACATATATGAATGTCTACGAAAGACCGAAGGCTCTATACGATGAAAGCTAAGGGGTGGGACCACCCATGCCCAAGGCTGGTCTGAGACAAGAAAATAAATACTTCACGGTGTTGCTACGGGGAGAAAACTCTAATGTGAAGGACAAAGAGAGGAGGTTCCTAGCCATCGGCCAACCAATCAACTATACATCCCAATGATTGGACCTATGTACTGTCGGGTCACTACCTTCCCTCTATAGTCTCGTAGAGGTAGCTTGTCGTCTGACAAGGGAGACTGCTAGTCTAGTGCTCTGTCACCCCATGTAAGATATGAGAGAGAGAGAGAGAGAGCTCAAAGTAGATTGAGGTTAAAATGCCACATCAATTGTGAGTATAACAAAATGAAGGTGGGTCCTTCCTTGTAACCTTGCCTTAGCCCTCTCTAATTAAATGTCCCCGAGAGCTAACCTCCACTAACTTGGCCTATTTTTTCCCTTCATTACACCCATCCCTTCCCCAAACAAATTTACCCTTCAATTTCAAGTGGAGGCCAGCCAGAGCATCTAGGGCAACGAATGCCCCTTATCAATCTGCCAAGAGTTGGGGGTGCTCTCCCACAATGTTCTCATGCTGCCATGATTTCTCAGCGCTTCCACTGAGATGCCTTACGTCAACCGTGTTACAAAGGACTAGACCCTTGACGCCCAAGCTTTGCTCTACAATGTAGAGGTTGTGGCCTTCCCCCTCCAGAGGAGCAGATCAAAAAAGAATCGCACATTCTTGAAACACATCATGAATTTTTGAAGTGTGTGGTAGCTATGCTACATTTCTTGTAGGGGCCATAATACTTGTAGGCTAACTTGGTATCTATGATATCGTTCAAGGAGGTAAATCTGTTCGTGGAGTAGTTGTAATTGCACAAAATGCTCTTCTTTTAACCACAAATACCTCTTGTGCTCATTTCCATACTTCTTTTTCTTGGCCTG
Source organism: Dipteris shenzhenensis (assembly GCF_047967505.1). NCBI lineage: Eukaryota > Viridiplantae > Streptophyta > Polypodiopsida > Gleicheniales > Dipteridaceae > Dipteris > Dipteris shenzhenensis. Next base: position 38,331,990 of record NC_141618.1, on the reverse strand, counting down.
AGCACTTGCATGTTCTTTTTGGCTAATTAGCATTTATTATTTCAAGATCATATGTATATATATACATATACACAAACACTCTCTAGTTTTTTCTGTGAAAGAAACTTTCATTAAGAAGAATGTACATTCATAGCTGTTACACACATGCAAAGAGAGAGAACTGGTACAAATTTAATAAATCTAAAAACTGAAACCAATCTAGAGTATGTCCATTTGTAAACATAATGTGGGTTATGTAAACAAATAATCTAAAAAATCCTTCCAAACATAAAACCCTTCCCTCTTCATTTTCAACTCAGCTCTACTATCCGAAAAAAAAGAAATGATACACATGAATTGTACTATATTTATACATGTAAGAATAATCAAGATATATATCTTGACAAATCAAGATGGGAGATTCATCCTCCATGGTAAAGCCTTTTGAGTGTCCACAAAATTCACAATAATTACGATAGAACAGGAATTATGTAGGGTATGATTGGTGGAATGCTAAGGAGAGAGTTTAGTGGTAAGAAGCGCTAGTACCTTATCATTTGACACCCTTTCACAATTTTGAAAAGGGGCCCATCCGGAGAAAGCTCACAACATCTCGGATGAAGGAATCAGAGCACAGCCCATCTTGCAATTGGAAGCCATGGCTTCCCTCGTATTTGGAAAGGTGTGCCTCCACACCTGCTTCTTTCAACATTGCAAAGAATTGCAACTGCCTTTCTTGCATGGGATCCCTGGACGCTACCATAACGAGAGTTCTGGGCAGTGAAAATGCTTTGCAATCCGGGGACGACGGACCAAAAGGATTGGCTAAAGGATGATCCCTATCTGCGCCTTTAGGAAGGGCAGTTCTCCAAAGCCAGTCGGTACCTGCAAGAGGTACTACCTCATCGTTAGCCAAGCGAAGCTCAGTTGCAGTTCTTTGCTGCCCACCGAAAAATGGTTGGACGATGATTTGTCCTTGGACACGCAAGGGTGTCAGGTCTGAGTGGCTAACCCGGAGCGACAGGTGATGCACTATGTTACCTCCAGAGCTGTCACCCATGAAAACGCAGCGAGAGAAATCCGCAAAAAGGGCCAACCATGGTTCGATTTGGGTGGAGCTTCCCTGTTCCAAGGCTCGGGCTTGAAGCCATGTCAACGAGGCATACGCATCCTCGTGTGCAGCCGGAAGCCGATGCTCTGGTGCGAGTCTGTATTCCACTGCGACAACAATAACGCTTCCCGTTTTGCACAGTCTATGCAGAAACTTGTGGTAAGCTTTAAAGGCAACGCCCATCATAACAAATCCTCCGCCGTGGAAGTAGAGGACCAGGGGAAACGACTCTCGTTGCCGCTGAGGCTGCGGGACGAAGATGCGAGCCCAGATGCCAGTGGAAGGCTGGAGGGTGACATCTTTGGAGGCAACGCCATCGACGAAGGCGGGATTGGGAGGGATGTTGGGCACTGGTAAGCGGGTGACGGTGCCGTCGGGGTTGGCGACGACACCGTAACCGGAAGACGAAGAGGAAGCTGGCTTGGTAGCTGCCATATTGCTTTGTGATTCAAGAAACAATGAGCAAAGCTAACAACAACGCCAAAGAAATCAGCAGAGAGAGAGAGATGAGACCTGAGAGAGTTCGGAACTATCGAAGGTGCCATGAATGCATTGTGTGTAATGAGTGCTGCATGACGACAGCGGTAGGGAAAATATAAACTTTTGATTGATCTGATGACCTGTCCTACACGATGACTCACATGACGTGTCATTGCATACGGCCGACTCAACCTGCCCATCGCTCCTCGGTGGTCGTTTGAACTAATCGGAGGCGAGTTTTTTCACCATCTCGTTACACGCATGCGCGCACGCACACACACACACGCCGCCTTGTCCAAACCCTCCAGTCTTACGTGGATTGTCCTTTTTAAGCCCTTCCGTGCTCCCTTCAAATCTACCAATCACCTATGCTTTCACGATCCTCCGGATCGTTATCGGCAGTTTTTTCTAATTACAAACTAGATTAGCGGCAGGCAGTCTTTCCATCGTGGAGCAAGTAACTACTATTTTATCAACTGTTTAAGGAAAAAAGAGAGAGTAAAATAGTGGACAACATATTTTGGAAGCTGAAGTCCAACAAATATACATGAATAAGGCGATACAATAACTTATCCTCATTGTAGTTTTTACAATATTGTCACATGGACTACAATCATATAACCTTTTCGAGCTTTTGCGTTGTATTCCAAATGATTGTGTTCCAGATCAACATAACTGTGTTGATTTTTGAGATTCCAGTCCCGAGTGTAGAGAATTAGGATTCCAGAATCCCATGGGATTGTAGAATCCAACCTTCAAAGCAATACAACAGGCACAGAGAAGGCGAACAAGCTTCTATGTCGCTTTTGGGTCTTTTGTGTTGTATTCCAGATGATTGTGTTCCACATGAACATAACCGTTTTGATTTTCGGGATTCCAGTATCCCGAGTGTAGAGAACTTGGATTCTAGAATCCAACTTCAAAGCAATAGAATAGGTGCAGACTAGGTGAACAAGCGTCTATGCCACTTTTTTGGCTTTTGTGTTGTATTCTAGATGATGGTGTTGCGTCTTGGGATTCCAATTTCCCGAGTTTACAAAACGCGGATTCTAGAATCCAAATTGATAAAAATAGAAGAGCAACCGCCCAGGCGAAGGAGTGACAATTTAGAGATTGGTCATACCTCGGAGCCTACCAACGGGGGCGTTGCCCCTAGAGACCCCCACTGGGGGTCGCTGCCCCCTGTACCCCTTGTTCTCGAGGGGCTGCCGCTCCTCGAACCCCTGTTTATGCTTGAACTTTAAAAAACCTTTCAATACATGTCTTTTTATTTTGAGATTCCAAAATCTTTTGCACATCTTAGTTGGACTCTAGAAATCTACTCTTCCCAAACATTGGGATTCCATAATCCCAAATAAAGCTCTTTTGTTTTTTTACAACCAATGTAAGTTTTAAGGTTAGGAGTCCAAATCCTCTTCAAATCCCAGTCTTCATATGAAGTGGATTTTGGAATCCTAGTTTCCTTTACACTAGTTCTAAAGAACCATTTCTTAAAAATAAGACTTACAAGGTTTGGATTCTAGAATCCTAAATTTTTTTTCTTTTGAAATGGAGGATTCATATTGAGAAATGAAAATTTCTTCTTTTGGGTGTTGTGTACTTTTACGTATAATTGTGTTTCAATAATTATAAACAATTGGTCCAAAATTTACAAACAAGAGTATCTCCTCATAACTAACTCTATACCTAAAACTGACAAAAATGTGTTCCTTATCATTTTCAAATATAGGAACTCTCATAAAAACTATCTTTGTGGAATCTCGAAACATTAACCGCAAATTATGTAATATTCTTTAAAAAACTATATTCAATTCCAAGTTCCAACTTTTACAACTGAGAAATAAATCCCTCCACCTCCTTTTGAAGCACTCTCTCTATTTTCAGAAAATTTGCATAATTTTTAAATTTATATAATTCAATTCCAAAATAAAGTCGACATAAACTCTTTCCATGTCTCTAAAGACTCATTTAGATATTTCATTTATGTGGTGTGACAGAGTGGTAACATGGAGCTCATGAGCAATCCTAGCAAGTCCTCCCTTTTTTGTCCATCTCCTTTACAAACTTCAACTTTTAGCAAGGATATTGAAGCAATAGACCACACCCCCTCCTCAAAGACATTTTGGCAATCAGCATGCACAATGAGCATCAACCCTATCTATGCTAACAAAAGAACTTCAAGAGGTGCAAGAAAAGGAGTTGAGGAGTTTCATCCAACTTATGGTTCTCAAGAAACACCACAACTTTCATTGTTGGGGAAATGGCTTCAGAGTTTTCTCTTGCTTAATGAAGAAGTCTTCCCAAATTCTACATTCACTCATTTGCCTAATACTTTCACAAATAAGAAAGTATACATTTATGAAGATACATTCAAGGAGCATTTGTAACATGATCTCTCCCTCCTTCATTCTTGAGAGTCTAGAGACAATATTTCTCTCATGTGAAAATTCCTAAGAAGATAGGATGGGTGTTATGCCAAATTTGTGAAGAATTGAAAGCAAAAAGAAACACTCTGAAGACGACAAAGGTGAGTACATTAGTTCTCTTAAGGGTTTTTTATTAGTTTTAAAGGTTACATAACTGAAATTAAGAAATTGTTCTCACCTTTTTTTTAAAAGCAGAGTAAAAAATGTTTGGAGAGGAAAGAAAAGTACTTGGGCTTGGTCATTGATGGTATGGATTTAAAAAACACCATGCTACCTCACTTCATATGCACTCCAAAAAATGTGAAGGAGGAAAACTTCATCCAACATGTAGTTGAAGCATTGGTGTTCAATGGTGTCTTGTCATCAAAAGTGTTCATCAAATTTCCTAACATTCACAATGATCCAAACTTGACAACTACAATACTTCAAAAGATCATTGGTGGATGGCCTGGTCAATTACCAGCACGAGTTCTCTACTTGTAGCTTGACAACACAAGTAGAGAGAACAAAAATCAAGTTCTACTTGCATACTTGAACATGCTAGTGCAGAAAGGGATTTTCAAAAAAAAAAAAATTTTGGGTTCTTGTTAGTGGGACAAACAAATGATCAGATGTTCAGTACATTCTCTATCAAACTTGCAAAGAAAAGTGCATTTGATCTTCCACAAATTTGCAACATTTTGTCTTATAAGATGCATATGTTCCAATGACTACCATTGGACTAATTGAGGAGACATATGATTTTAGATCATATGCAACTAGAGAAGGTATTTATGACCCATCATTTGTGCAGCTCAATGATAATACTCAATGATAATAGCTTTCGACTTCAATTTAAAATAGAGAAACAGGATGAAGATACTCTCATGTTGTGGAGCAAAAAACATTCCAACTCCAAAACTTGGCTCCCAAAAGAGGGACTCAAGTTCTTATTATCCATTCCAGCATGTGGAATAGTTTGAGCACATGCTACTATCTTCCACAAGTGAGATATCAAGGTCCCAAAAAAATATTTCAACTCTGATTAAACTTGGGTCCCAAAAGAGGGAGTCAAATTCTTATTATCCATTCCATCATGTGGAATAGTTCAAGCTAAGAACATGCTACTATCTTCCATAAGTGAGATAGCAAGGTACCAAAAGGTAATTGTTCAATGGATTTTCTTTAGGGCTTGAATGAAATTAAGGAGGTAGTGTGGGGTACACATGCATATTTTCCAGCAAGTACCCAATAATGGTGGCACAGTTTATTTTGCATAGCAAGAGAGACTTGTTGAGTTGTTTAACAATAATGCAATTCAGCTCAATGTACTATTTGGGTGGCGTGAAATTGAAGTTTCTAACACAAGCAACATGGATTGTAGTGTAGCATTCAAAGAAATGCTAATTGGAGAACAATTATTAGTAATGGTCCATGGAGAAATTAGGGAAATAGATGTTGGCCCTAGTAAATCAACCAAACATGGTCTACAATAGAAGGAAATGTGGAATGGTAATGTAAATGAGCTAAATGAGGGCACAATGATAGCAGTTCTTGCTGTAATCATCTATTTTGGTTAGCCAAAGTCACAAAACTTATCCATGAGGGCAATGTTGTTATTGCTGCCGTGGAAGTACATTGGTATAAAACTCATTCAATTGATGCACTCAAGGGAAATCATGACCCAAAGATGATTAAACAAAGAAAAAAAGGAAAGAAAAGTGAAACCCATCTACATGTGGACATTCGTAATTTGTAGGATGTAGAAATCCTTGTGTATGGATTTGGGTTAAAAAGTTCTGGATATTTGCAAAAAAAAACCATTGATATTTTAAAGCAGAACATGGATGATTTTTTCATGTTATTGTCGTTATGAAGTGAAACTTTTATATTGGCATCAAAAGTTTTTATAAAAATAAATGTTTGAAACATTCGCCAGGATTTGAACCTTTTATGCTACAGAAAATAAAGTTTCGCCAAGATTTACATCTTTTACTTTAAAATTATGAAGACAACCTATAAATATTGTGAAACAAAAAAAATTAGCTCGATGAACTTTCGCCAAGATTTTATATTAATAAATAAGTATAGCTTTGATAAAAACATCCATGAAGCAGAAGGTTGAAGGACTCTCCTAGTTCAATGGAAGCGATTCTTCTCCTTTGTAATTTGTCACATTTTCCAATTTGAATAATAAAAATATTTTTTAATGCAAAATTTTAAACGTTTTTGGATTATAGAGTAAAGCAAAAGTAATATTTTATGCATTCTTTTCTCATAAAAGTAGTGGTTTTTAAAAATATTTCACATGGAAGTCTATTTTTTGTCCCAAAATTCTGAATAAAGATACACTCTTTGGTGTTTTTCCCCATAATGAATTTGAGTTGTCATTTGCATGATTTTTTTGTCATGTTTTATGATTCATTGTTTTGTGCTAATCGATCTAAATACTTGGAGAGCTAAATTTGGAGCCTGTATGAGAAAGCTATTAAAATTTTGGCCAAATTTATCAAGTTTATAGCTATAAATAGAAGCCCAAGCAACTTGAAGAAGCCTCTAGATTCATCATTAGGATAACATTCACCCCTACTTTTTCCTTGAGCACTATATTGAAAAAGATACATGTCGTTAATTTGTTGAGTTTGAAATAAGTCACATGGAAGGGTTACTCTCACTAGCTTCACTGCTTGCCATATGAACCGTCCAGTCCTCTTCTACATGAAGTCTACATGTCTAGAACAAGAAATACCCACCTCAACTAGAGGAGTCTGGCTCCTATCTCATAAGTCATCATCTATAGCTTCCGAAAGAAAGATCTTTCCATTGTCCTAGGGATGGGGTAGTGGGGGACACACACACACACACAGGGGAGGGAGAGAGAGAGATTCTATAAGTGAATGAGAGAGAGAGAGAGAGAGAGAGATTGCAGTATTCTATAGGCAAATCAAAACCAAATCGATAACTGCTATCACATCGATATGCCATGGATAATGCTTCTAGCATATGTTGCTCCAAAACATAAGGAATGTGTCATCAAGAGTCACAAATTTGGTTTTACTGATTATTATAATTCAATTTAGATGGATGTGTAAGGATGATGGTGGTATGTCATACTGGAGAGAGAGAGAGAGAGAGAGAGAGAGAGAGAGAGAGAGAGAGAGTTGTGGTATTCTGAAAGTGAATCAAAACCAATCTCCAACTATTATGTCATGGACAATGCTTCTCACATAACTAAACAAGACAACAAAGAGGCTACAGAAGGCTATTGAGCCTTATGAAAGAAGTAGTATTGTCAACTCAAAAGCCTCTTGATAAGACACTACTTATTGGAAAGTGGAGAGACATTCAAAATTTTTTATCATGAGCGTATATGTCCTTCCAAGATAATGCTAGAGTGTTTTGCACCCTTGGTCCTCAAGAAGGACTAGGATGATGTGTCTTCCACCAACATAATTGCTCACCCTGCCCCTATCAAAAGGTTGTTCAAGCATCATAGTACAATTTGAAAGACCTTCTTTGAGTCGAATTTATAATTCTGTGTAATAATAGAATCAAGAAATTTGTTTTATCAAGTTCTTAGGTGCTAAAATCTAAAAGCCTCATGAATGCACATCTTGCTGCTATGTGGGCTTGAATCCTTTGTCAAGCAAAAATTCGAGGGGAATAATCCAAGAGCTCAAACTTGGCAGTTGGCCTCATTTTGTAAAACAAGTCATGTGAAGAATTAAAGATCATTGATCGAAGAATTAGAGTATGTAGAGGAGAGTCATGTAATGAAGGGGATTGGTTGAAGAATAAGAGTATGTAGAAGAGATTAATGTAATAAGGGGAGTGATTAAAGAGGGTATGTAGAAGAGAGTAATGCAATGAGGGTAGTAATTGAAGAAATTAAGTATGTAGAGGCAATTCATGTGGTGGAAGGGATTGAGTGCAAATTCCTCATATGATTATTAATGTAAATTTTTAACATGAAATAAAGGAAGGTCTTAGGAATTGTAGTGCTTTCCCCCCCTTATAAGCACCTCACTTTAGGCCATTTACACATTCACTTTTCATTCCTAGCCTTCTTGCAACTATTGTTACTTGCTTGATATCTGCTAATCTTTTTTCCACATTTGCACCATTTTGCTTTGTAGTCATTTCAGATAACTCTAGATAGCATTTCAACAGTTTGGATGTCATCAATTGACTCTATAGCATTGAGTGACCAAATCTAATCGATCCTCTATAAGCCAATAAAAGTAAAGGAAACCTTGAGACCCTTCCTTCATAATGACCATCCATCCCTCCAATTTTTACATGGGCTTTTGACTAGCCAATCTATCCAAATACCCAACCCCCTATGATCATGGGTCCCTATCGATGTATTATACTTCAAGACTATTATTAGTAGGGCTCTAGAACCCCTCAATGACACCTTCACTATCCTTCTTTGATTGATATAGAGAGAGATGCATCCCTTTATGTATTCATAATATCCTCACAATGTGTGGAAGATGCCAATGAAAAGCGTGAAAGGAATCTTCTTCTATAGCTACTTTGAACACCTACTAGCTTTAAAATAGACATCAAGCCAACATAGCAAGTTGTTAATGTTCTCAAAAAGCAAGGATTGAGGGTAAAGTCATCCTATTAGCATACCCATTAGCCTTCTTCCACCCATGATCCCAAGGTTGCAGCACAAATGCCATATTAGGCATTGATTAATGCTATAACAATAGATGGTGAGCAATATATAGCCTTATATGATGACTTTGAGGGTACTATTATACATCAAGATGAGACCCTTTGTTAGATGGGCATCAATGTATTGATGAATCTTGTTGATTTTCAAATTGAAGGCATTGATCCAAAGCTAAAAAAGATTTCAGACTTTGATAACACCACCCTCACCAACATGAAGGCAATCTTGGCTACTCAAAAAGAAGTTGAAGGTAGCTCTAGAATACTAGATGGGGTAAGGAGAGTCCAAGGGGAGGCCTTTCCCTCTTATGAAAATTGTGAGCAGTGAAGTGGCAAGTCACGTTCCAGTGAGCAATGAAAGCATGAGTCAGTTTCATATGAGGGAGAGGCCAACCCATGGCTTCTCCTGGCCATCAAAGTCATGGGGCAAGGAGTTGACACATCGGCAATTAAAAGGTTGATGTGATGGGCATCTTAGGAAGATTTTGACACATCAACATTTGGGAAAATTCTTTGGTAGGATGTGATGGGTGGCTAGGTAAGCTTTTGACACATCACCTAGCTCATAGCGCCCACCATTTTCCATGGTTTAGGGAGACTTGATCCAACCATTGAGATCACATCTACAAGACCTCATGAGTTTGATTATTGAATAAGACTTCTAGGCATGGCAATCCTCCCCCTTCAATCCAAGGTCAGAGGAAGCTCATACTTTAGTGCAAGATAACCAAGATCCACTATGGAGGTCTATTTTTCTCGATGCACCAATTGATTCATCAAAGATTAAGTAGAAAATGTATATGTTGCCCCATCAAGCAATGTTTTTCATAGTTTGACAGAAGATTGTAGTATGTTCAGGGTTTGCTATAAATATTTTGGACAGAAAAGAAGTTTTTGGTATTATATATTCACAAGAGATCTATACATTGAATCTCATCATCTCATTACAGCAGCAGCAAAAAAAAAGGGTCCTCTTGACACAAGTTAAATCTCTAGGATACAATAGATGCAGCCCATCTGTGTGAAGAGATGGAGAATCGTGAAAATTAGTGTTCAAAACAGGAAGTCACCAAAGGGTAGGTCTAGTAGAGGCTTAATAGAGGGGAGCACATCTCAACATAAGATCTCAAGTTGGAGGAGAGCACAGACATAAGATCCCAAGTTGGAGAAGATCCACCAAAACAGCTAGAGATCTGTTTGTAGTTGAATTCTTGGCATGTTCATCAACTTCTTCCTATAGTTGAGAGAGGGCCTCGTTGTAATTATGGATCTGTTGATCTAGCAGACGCCTATCCTGTTAACATGAAAACCTTTCCTATTAGGTGATCATTAGCACCATTTTACCAACTTGAGAACACTTCAATGGCACTAATTACATACATTTTGAAACTGGTAATAGTTTCTTGAGATCCAAATGGCTAGGAGGAGTGAGGAGTTTTGAGGGAGCCCCGAAGGAGGATTATCTTCCAATTTATAGGCTCCCCAACCTAAATATGGATGTACTTCTAAACTTTCCTAGATTTGGGGCACGTGATGAAAAGATGAAATATGTCTTTCTTTTTGGAGGGGCACCTTTTGCAGAGTCCAAACCCCTTTCCTATCCTCTCACTTCTACAATTTGTCTAGACAATCTTATGTAAAATGAGCCACATCAAGGTAAAATACTTTTTAGGGACGTCCTTGTTCCATATGTGATGAAACTTGTACTGCCACTTAGCTTGATTATCAACAATCTTCCATCTTGTGTTGAGGGTTTTAGCAATGTCCTCAATGTCGCTGTGAGGGGTGGATATAGCGAGTAGGTGGGAGCTACCAATCCAGCAGAATTCTTTGGGCAAGTTAAGCACATGATTGCCTTTCCAAGTCAAACTTCCTTGCCATCGAAGAATCCTACTCATGACTAGGTCATGGTCCAAATTAGCTAGTCTAGACTCTCTTCTGGTTTCAGGCCAAGTCTTCCATAAAATCCTATTTATTCTAGAGTTGATTCCATGTTTGGAGGACTTTCTTGAAGAGGACACTTGGTTTAGTGAAATCCACATCATTTAGGGGATACTTCTTAAATAACACAGAGACCCATATAGAATCAATGCCCATGAAGTCCCCTTTTCTAGAAAAGACTATCCTACTGTTGATATGCTCAAAGGCCTACCAAAGAGATTTCTAGAGCTGGATTTCCTTGGTTTAACAAGGGTTAGGGTTGCAAAGGAAAGAGAGGTAGGGGTATTTTTTCCACTTTGAAGCTCGTAATGGTCTAATGTACTTGGTGTTTCTTAGAAGCAGTTTGGCCCAAACTGCTTCAAGGTGTAGAAAATCTTTCATCACCCACAAGGAAACCAACTTGTAGGAAGCTTGCTAGATATCTATGACTCCTAGGCCTCCCTCAACCTTGGGTCTAGTGCAAAAGGACCACTTAACTTTGGATATTCTTCTCTTAGTGTTAGACCCACCCCACAAGAAGTTTTTGTATAGTTTGACGAAATTTTCAAGGCTGGTGGTCTTGGAGTGGTACTGGCAAGAGAGGTAGAAGATTGACATAGGGGAAAGGTAGTGGTTGAGGAAAATCCTTCTACTTGCTAAGCTAGCTTTAAACCCTCTCCACTTGTCAAGTTTGGACTTGAGCTTTTTTAGAAACCACTACCACCTATCTTTCATGGAAACTCCAAAACCCATTGGTATGCCCAGAAGTTTGAAAATAGTGCCCTTGGGGTTTTTTTTGGCATCCTAGTTGTACCAAGATTGGTTGCTCTTTATTCATTAGCACTGCATACCTATTTTGGAGTGATTTATTTCAGAACCCATAGCAGTGCAGAAAGTGTCAAGGCATTTGACTGCTATCAAGGCAAGATTTGGGTCATTAGCAAACTATTGAGTTCCTAGCTACATACCTCCTAGAAGCTCCATCCCTCTCAGATTTTGTTTATCTATTTGTTCTTGAAAGAGACATCCTAAAGCATTAGCTACTATAATAGGACTAGCCTGATGTATGAAATAAAATGTTTTCCAAGGCCCATGCTCTCAAGGGACAGAATAAGAAAGTCCCAATTTTCTCTTTTGTTTTAAGGGACACCAACATAGCTACTGTCGCACTCTTTGCATCCAGTTGATCTAAGCTGTGTAATCATTCTAAAGTATAATACATGAGCTTCTCCTCAACCCAAGGACACACCTAAATGAGATCATTATGCATGGTTAATGGGCCTCCAATGTTGTGCTACAGTGATGCATACCCATTTGAGGGCATGCTCCATAACTTTCTTTTGATTTGTTGAAAACCAAAATGGATTGAAAATTTGGAATCCAAACTATTGGTACTAGTGCATGGTGGTCTTAAAACATTGATAGTTGTTGGTATTGGTATCTAGATTCACCCTAAAATGAAAGTTGGAAAAGTGTAATTTTTGCATGTGCAAAGATATTTTAATAAATCCAACACTATTTACAATTTTGAATTGTTTCTTTTTCCATGCACTTGCTTGCTATATGGGTCATAAGCATGCCAAAGGTCATTGCATTTAATAATACACAGCATCAAACCCGATAGTGTGCCCTTTGGCCTATTTGTGTTTTGAAGCATTTTAGGCCACATTGCACTTGTTTGGGATATCCAATTCTACTGACATGTATCATCAGAGGGGGAAAAACCGACGGCTGAAATTTTGCTATTCCCACGAATTTTGAATTTTCACCCCTCTCGCCCATCAAATCTTGGAAGATTTAAGTACCTGCAACCTGCCCCCACCCTGAAACGCCCTGCAACTCGCATGCAGCTTGACATGACCTTGCGTAGACTTTGGTTTGCCATTGTCTTCTTTTAGGTAAGTCGTCTTCTATTCTTTGCTTGCCTCACCAGCTAGCTTCTCTAGGTGTATTCTGGACTAATCATGGCCATGCCATTAATGGAAACATGCAGCTCGCCATGGCTTACAAGAGAAGCAGACAGAGGCTGCAAGACAGGAAAGCCAAAAAGCTAGGTCAAGGTACAAGGAACAGAGTGCGGGTTGAGGAAAGCATTGGCATGGTATCGAATCGACAACGAAAGACACTTTTGCAACATCTGCAAAGGGAGAAACAATGAGAACAAAGAAGAATCCTTGTAGAGCAGTAATAAGAAGTGGTTCAATCAATGCCATCGAAGCAAAGAACACGAGCTGTGGTGTCACAATTAGTGGGAGCATTTGAGGCAGCAACATCAGGCCATTGAGGTGATTATCAATCTTGAGTCTTCACAAGCTTTAGCCTAAACCATAAAGTTTGTAGAGTAACAACCCTACCAACACCTCAAGAGATGCACGCCCAAGAGGCGATGCTCTGTAACCTGAGAAATGGCCTACAGAAAGTGAAAGGTTGCATGTATGTATAGAACAAAGTTTTGATGTTTTTGAATAAATTGCTATATCCTAAAGTCTTCAGGATGCATGCTTCACATGAAACATAGCAATTATAATGCTTTAACAGTTTTCTTCCAAATCCTTACTTCATAATTTTTTTCTCTCATATTCAAGTTTAGAATGTGTACTACAACTTGAAGACAAAGTTTGCCGAATTCCATTGAGCAATGCATAAGTTATGGGTCATGAAAGATACCCATATATGGAAAAGGCCTTGAACCTCACCAAAAATGGCTACACCCAAGCAAACAATGACCTGGCATGATATGTACATGTCCATAGATAAGGTAGCATGGCATGACATGTATTTATTCATCATGGATATATTGTGTACAATTAGATATATCTAGTTGAGGAATGTAAGAAAACACCACGTTCATAACCGATGGGGAGCACAAGCAAAGTGATGCCATTCGAATTGAAGAATGCACTAGCCATGTTTCAATGTTTCAGGGTGGAGATACTCCAAGATACATCATTGAATTCGTAGTGATACTGTTGGATGATTTGCTCAATACACTATACAAAGAAATCAAGCTTCTAATGTCTACAAAGAGTATTCAAAAAGTTTAGGGAGACACAAATTTCTTTCAATCGATTCCAATGTGTATTTTGTGTGTTCTCAGGGGCCTTGCTGGGACACACAATCTCTAGTGAAGGCATGACTAAGAAATCCAAGATTATGCCACAAAGAGTGAAGGGGCTGAACGACGTCAAGAAAGTATGCTCATTTCTAGCATTCCTTCTACCAATGCTTCATTAACAAGTTCATAGGAGTTGCCGAGCCAATTCATCAACTACTAGGATAAATTTTTGTTAAGTATGAATAAAACCCACAAGAGCAAGCTCAAGGCAAAAATACATCATGCAAAGTATGAGAAAAAACTCCCCAAAATGAAGTGGAAAATAACCAAGGTTGAGACTTAAATGCCACCTCAACCTGTGGAAGTCACAACGAATAAAGATGAGCCCCTCCATTCCTTGAAGAAAATAGCCCTCCTAGCAAAAGTTGTCCAAGAGGATCCCTGCATACTCTCCCAGATGGTCATCAATGTATATAGAGTATTCATCCATTTATAGGCCAAAGTGTGGGAGGGGTGAACTTGGGATCAATCCAAAGCCTCTATGCATATGGATCTCCAAATATGCCATGCTAAAATGCTCACTAATATCAAAAGAGTCCACAGGGCATGAAATGTCCATCCATGTGTTCTGACATTTTGCGAGTTTATTTTCTGTGAGTTTTGTGAGTTTTTCAATTAAAGACAACCACAAACAACATAGCTAGTGGCTAGCTATGTTTAAATGCATTCCCAAAACAAATATCCACTTCCAATGCAATCATCTCACGGAATTGCAAAAAATCCATTTCAAATGAATAGCTAAGAGTAGAATGTTTCTCCCAAGCAATCCTATTATTAGAATCCCGATGACCATAATACAACAATATAATGCCATAAGATCACCTAAAATTAGCACGAGTGAAAATATAAACCCAAATTTAGGCACCCTATGGGGTGACTTGCTCATGTAATTTTGATTAATGAAATCCCATAAATGAGTGCGATGCACTCCAAAATTTGATTCCAAAATAACATGCCTCTACAACAAGACATAAATTGAAAGGAAACATAGACATGGCTACTTCTCTAGAGCAATGTCATCCACATAGATGCAACATATGGAATATGGCTACTTCTTCAAAGCAATGTCATCCACATATCCATAAAGTAGATATGGCTACTTCTCCAAAGCAATGTCATCCACATATCCATAAAATAGATATGGCTACTTCTCCAAAGGAATGTCATCCATGATCCACATATATGCAACAACTCTAATTCAAAAAAAGCATGTATCTACAACAAAGGCATAAAATGATAAGAAACAATGTCATTTAGTCCTCCAAAGCAATGTCATCCACATAGATGCAAATATTTCTTCTCTTCTTAGCTTTTGACTTCATGTCATATTGACCACCATGAGCCTTCATGTGCCTAGCCATGCTCTCTGCATAACAAGGCAAACCACTACGATAACTATCATTTTGTAGGAGTAACTCGCTTATTAGTGGTTTAAAAAACATCCCAAAGAATAAATTCTCTGTCTTACCAAAAGCCAATGTCTTCAATGGGTCCTTTAACCTATGGAACCATACAAGGTGTGGATACAAAAGTCTTTGCTTGACCTTGTACCACTACACATTTTATAAAAACAAATCAATTCGAAATCAAACCTATTGAGTACCCACAAGCTTCATTGTCTTTTCTTAACAGAAAACTTCAAAATTGAAAATGAAAGCATGACATAGGACTATGTAAAGTCCTAACCCCTTAAGCCTAAATCTTAGACTAAGTCCTAAATACTAAATCATTAACCCTAAACTCTAAATCCTTAACATTAAATCCTAAACCCTAAATCGTTAATCCTAAACCCTAACCCTTAACATTAGCCCTAATCCTAAACCCTTCCCCCCTCTAAACCCTAAGTCCTGACCCCTTAAGCCTAAATCCTAGACTAAACCCTAAATCCTAAATCATTAACCCTAAACTCCAAATCCTTAACATTAAATCCTAAACCCTAAATCCTTAATCCTAAACCCTAACCCTTAATGCTAACCCTAATCCTAAACTCTAAACCCTAAACCCGAATCTCTAAATCATAGTCTCTAAGTCCATAAATCCTAAACCTTAAACCTAAACTCTAACTATAACTCCTAAAACTTAAACCCTAAACCCTAAGCCTTAACCCTATCCCCTAAACCTATAAATCCTAAACCCTACAACCCCCTAAATCCCAGATCTTAGATCCTAAACCTTGAACCTTAACCCTAAAACATAAACTCTAAATCCTTAACTTTGTAGTCTCTAAACCCTAAATTCTAACCCAAACCCCTTAAATACTAAACCCTAAACTTATAAATTGTAACCCCTAACTTGTAAATCGTGAATCCTAAATCCTAACCTTAACCTATAAACTGTTAAGCCCTAAACCTTGATTGTTAACCCTATATCCTAAACCTCTAAACCCACTTGAAACCTAACTTTAGCCCTCTAACCGCTCACCCTAAAACCTAACCTTTTAACTCCTCATTCTTAAGCCCTAGACCCTAAACCCTAAACCCTAAATTATAAACCCCTACCCTAATCCATAATCCTCTAAACGCTACACCCTAAACCCTAACCCTATCCCCTAAACCTATCGGCTTTAAATTGTAAACCCTAATTAAAACCCCCTAAATCCAAAATCTTCAACCCTAAATCTCTAGCCCTAAATCCTAAGCCTTAAACCCTAGCCCCTAAATGTTAATTTATCCCCTAGACTTGAAAACCCTAAACAATAAACCCAAACCCTATTCCCTAAACCTATAAACACAAAACCCCAATCCTAGCCCTCTTAACACTAAATCTTAAACCCTAGCCCTTAATCCTAAACCCTAAATCATGAAGCCTAACTCCTAAACCTTAAATCTTTAACCCTAATCGTAATCCCTAAACCTCTAAGTCATAACCCTATCTATTAAGCCTATAGATCCAAAACCCTAGACCCAGACATAAACCCCTCGAAACCTTAACCCCTAAACCATAAACCTTTAAACTGTAACCCTAACCTTGGCCCTCTAAACCCTAAACTCTTAAGCATTAATCATATACCCTAAACTCTATACCTCTAAACCCTAAACCCTAATCTTAAACCCTAAACCTTAATCCTAAATCCTATACCCTACATCATAAACCCTAACCCTAACCCATAAACCTCTAAAACCTAAATCTTAAACCCTAACCTTGGCCCTCTAAACTCTAAATCCTAAATAATAACCTCTAAATCCTAAAATCATAATCATAAATCATAAACCCTAGACAATCAACCCTAATTTCCAACCTAAAAATCTAAACCCTAAACCCTAAATCCTAAATCTTAAACCCTAAACCCTAAATCTTAACTTCTAAACCCTAAACTCTTAATCGTAAATCATAAACCCTGAATTCTAAATCCTAACCCTAACCCATAAACCTCTAAATCCTAAACCCTAAATCCTAAAACCTAACCTTGGCCTTCTAAATTGTTAATCATAAATCCTAACCTCTAAACCCTAAACACTTAATTATAAATTCCTAAACTGGAACCCAACCCTAACCGTATCCCCTAAACATGTACACCATAAACCTTAAACCCCAACCCAAACACTTTTAACCCTAAACCCTAGACCCTAAAACCTAACCCTAATCTTTGCCTTATAAACCCTAGCTTCTAAACCCTAAACCGTTAATCATAAATCATAAACCCTAAATCCTAAATCCTAATTGTAACTCATAAACCTCTAAACCCTAAAATTTGAACCCTAAACTGTAAGCACTAACCTCTAAACCCTAAAACCTTAATGGTGAATTCCTAAACCCCAATCCAACCCTAATGATATCCCTTAAAATAGTACACCACAAACCCTAAAACCTAACCCCAACCCCCTAAACCCTAAACCTAAAATTGTAACCCTAACCCTATCTCCTAAACCTCTAGATACTATAAACCTTAAATACTAATCCTAACTCTACATTGTAAACCTCTAAACCCTAAACTCTAAGCCCTAACCTTGGCCATCTAATCCCTAAATCCCTAAACCTAAACCCTAAACTCTAAATTCAAAACCCTAATTCTCCAAACCCTCATCTCTAAACCCCAACCCAAACCCCTTAAGGCCTAAAGCCTAAACCCTAACACTGGTCCTATAAATACTAAAACTTAAACCCTATCTCTAAACCCTAAATTCTTAATCATAAATCATAAACCCTAAACCCTAACCCTCACCATTGAACCTCTAAACCCTCAATCCTAAACCCTAACCTTGGCCTTCTAAACCCTAAATCCTAAGCCCTAAACCCTAGCCCTAACCCCATAAATCTTGAAATCCTAAACCCTAAATGCTAACCATTGCTGTTTAAACCCTTGAACCTCTAAACCCTAAACCCTCAATCATAAATATTAAACCCAAAACCCAAAACCCTAACCTTAAAACCTAAACCCTAAATCCTAATTCCTAACCCTAACCCCTAAACCCTAACCCCAATCCTTAAATTGTAAACCCCTAAACCCTACCAAATCACTATATCAACCACCATGAATTTAACATGAGTAATAAAAAAGTAAAAGATATGCATTTCCAACTGTGCGTATTGTTTTAATCGAAGCCTAAAAAATTAGAAGATTTGCATTTCCAACTATGCAAATGATATCAGATGGGTATGATACTATGTGCGTGACTTAGACTGAGTAATATGGCTTATGCAGAGTATCATAGCATCATAGAATAGGGGCACACTTGAAATGTATATTTTTTTACATGAATGCTTGATGCTGGTAATGCACTAGGAGCTATACATTCATAACCATGCAAATGATATCAGATGGGTATCATAATTTTCATAAGACTTAAATTAAGATGAATGCTTGTGCAAAGTACAATATACATCTATGGCAAACACATAGGATAAAAGCACATAGATGCATATTTTGTGAACACGCTGTGTGGATAAAAATGTTAAAATGTTTTTCACATATTGCATGCTGATGGGCAGGTGCATAGCTAAGTACATAGCACATGGGTGGTGATTTTGAGTTATGGACACCCTCATAAAAGACTTTACACTAATGTATAGATGGTAGATACTTCTACATGGACTTCTGGGAGATGATGAAAACCAGTATGGTTGTACCAGATCTCGAGAGCATGGGTATCCAAAGTATGATGGTGTTTTGTTGTGGGATGACATACACCTTTCATGGTTGTCCTGAGTCATTTCTATATGAGGGCATGAGCTTTTTTTTGTCGAGGTTGTATTGTGAATCCATTGTGTTGGGATTGTGTTCACCATATGTGGCTAATTCTGAGAGCAACGAAGCACTAAATGTCGATGGCATGTATTTGTGTGCACATAGTCAAGGATTTGGGCATTAAGGGCCTTGGTATAAAGTTTAAGGGAAGGATTGAGAGAGTGGTAAAAAGGCAAATGCTGATGTGGCTCATGAAAAAGGTATCCATGCAACGTGCTACGTAAAGGAAGAAGAAAGGATGCTTCTCATGAATGAGATGGCAGGTACATAGATTGTCAACAAGGAGGAACTCTAGATCCTACTGGAGGGGGGACGGTTGCTTGTGTGGGACTTGGTTGGGGATTGAGGTGGGAGTCATGACGCTGGAGGGAGGAATAGATGGACGGAGAGGAGGAGCTATGAGCGAAGAAGTGGCTGGGAAGGATCATGGATGAGGTGGGAGGTAGAAGGTTTGGGAAGGAGCTTGGCAATCACACAAGGGAGTTGCAAAAGAGAGAGGGATACTGGTGACCTTGGAGGGCTCATGAAGTGTGGGGCATAGATCTTGGTCGTTGGGGGTGATTATAAGAGGAGAACAAGATGGAAGGTGGAGCCTATGTGTGGAAAAAGCACCAAAGCTTTTAACATGGACAAGAAGGAAGGATTGCGAATTGCAGGAAGGTGGCCTAGTAAATGATGGCGTAAAAAAAGAGAGACATGGGATCTCTACGAAGGAGGTGGAGTGCAAGGAGGATATGGGCCGGCGGGGGTATGAAGTTGATCACAGGGACTGCAGATTGGTAAAAAGGAGCTCGATGAGCAGGAGAACCAGGGGAGGAGAACCGTAAGCTAGGGGACTTAATGGAGGGTCGCCACTACAGAGAAGGAGATCTTGGGGGAATATCTTGGGTGACAGAGACCATGAACTCTGTGAGCAAGAATGGAGTAGCTACACTTATGATCATCCCATGAAAGAGAAGCACAATTGCGAGCTGCTTGAAGAAGATCATGATCTAAAAGCTTGGGAGGTCACTGGCTATGGCGTGGTTATTGTGTAGCAAGGTGAACCTTGGGTAATAGGATTCCAATAGGAGCTTCATGAGCTCGATGAAGGTGGCGGAAAGAGAGCTGCTGTGAAGAAGAAGAAGAAGACTGTGATGCAGGGAGCTTGGCTCACCCAAAACTCAAAGAATTCCATTGAGAAACTCATGGAGAACAGACAGCTTGTATATGAAATGCATAAAACCCTTAAATGGTGGTGCATGGTGAATAGAAGTAGTTGTGGAGAATGCTTGCACAGTTGGTTTCTAAAAAGTGTGACAATAGCACTTTAAGATCAAAGAACTGGCATGAAAACCATTGAGAATATGTATGAAGGGCTTGCACATTCTATGATTTCATGATCATACTACTAGAAGTTGGTGCACTTACTTGATGTTGATAGGACAGTCCCTTTTGTTTTCATGATCATGATGACGGTTGAAAGAAACTCTCCTGTGGGGTGTGGGTTCATAGCATGCATGGTTGTTACACCTTGAGTTGCCAGGATATGTTCATGGCAGTCATGCAGTTTTGAAGTTGTCATTTTTTGGAGTTTTATGTTTCACGGGTCTTCTATGTATTTTTAGAGCTAGACCTTAGTCAGTAGGAGCTTGTGCTGAGATGTGTAATCCACTGGGTGGTTTAGGTTGTTTGGCTTGGGAGGAAATGTGGCCAGTGTATGAATTGAATGTAAAGGGGTGTAGAGACAAGGATGTTGAATGAATGCCTTTGACTTTTTGATAGTGCTATTTAGTTGTTTTAAATGTGGATGAGGGTGGTTGTGAAGGCGGATTAGGCTCTACTGCTTTTGTCCATCCAATGCATACATGCTACATTACGAAAATCAAGAAATTACACAACTTGACCATGTAAATGATATTCGATAGGTATGATACTATGTACAGACCTTAACATGAGTCAAATGAAGGGGTGTGCAAAGTATCATACCCGTTGGAGATAAGTACATAGGGTAGGAGCACATTGATGCATATTTGTTAACACACACTAATGCTTGACAAGTGATTAAAGAATAAGAGATATACATTCCCAACCATGCAAATGATATCATATGGATAATGATATGTGTGTGTGTGTTTGTTGGAGTAGCATGGAGACAAGATGGAGATACCAAGATGATGAAAAAGAGAGCTTATTTATGAGAGATATGCCCAATATATAGGCACAAGTTACATCCAAGAGTAACATCATATGTGAGCTCAAGAGAGCATCTAGATCCATAAATTTCTCCTAGTATCTCTCAATTAGGTCCATGATTCTCTCAATCAAACCTACTAGAACCTTCTACCACCTAACCTGGTCACACTAACCACCATGTGGTGACACAAACTCACAGAAACCTTGTACCCATTTGTACACCCCATTACATCGGATTGTCCTTCATTCCCCCCCACAAATTGATGACCTCATCCCTGATCAGTAGTACATGGGATGCTCCATGGCTTGCCCACCATCATGTGGCAACACACATGGCCCCAACCTGTGACTCACTCCTAAGACTCTTGGTTTACAACAACTCGAGGTTTGGACAATGACTATGTGTGGAAATCCCCATGGGTCCAACAAGGTAAAACCTCAAACAAAGGACTAACAATCATTTAAGGATAGACTATCCATGCATTAGGGGAGATTTGGGGTCTTGAAAGGGCCTTGTAAGGAATGGATTAGGAAAAGATTAGTCTCCCTAATACAATCCTACATGTAAGGGTCATAAATGATGACAAGGCAGTTTTAGAAGACTATACATGGTTTTGCCTTGCATTTATGCTCAAGGGTCCACCAAATGAAGAAGCAGGGCTATTTTATATCTCACGTGGTAGTGTCACCATTGGCTTGGTGGCCTAGTGGTCAAGGCTCTTGAATGATATACAGGAGGTTGTGGGTTCCATTTCCTACAGGCACGCCAGTCGCGCATTAAATTTTTGGTAGGTGGCTTGGGCGGGTGGCGGCGGGTTGTGTGGGGGTTAAAGGTCACTGTGCCTTTACCCCGGTTATGTACAATACTCAAACACATATATAAATGAATGAAAAAGAAGATTAGGGTGGTTCTGCACCCACCAAAACTTGTGTGGCTCTCTGTTTCTCTCTCTCCCTCTTCCATTATTGCTTCCGTTGAGAGCACTCTCAACTGGTATCAGAGCCCAGGTGATCTAGCTGAGCGTGCATGAATGCTTGAAGCTCAGCAGCTCTGTGGGAAGAAGGAGAAGCTCTGTGGGAAGCTTTGTGGGTGACTTTACTTGCATACGAGTGTGCAGAGACCTTGGAGGAACCTTTGGAAAAGCCACTTTGGTTTTGCGAAGTGGTTTTGAGAGCCTGTTAAGAGTTTTCAAAGAAAAAGTCGTTTTTTGAGCTTTTCCCTGTTCCGTTCGATGACAGAGACTCCATATTGACTTGTAGAGGCAACTATTTCTTGCTTTTGGTGTCCACTTCACTTCAGGAGCTTGGAAACACCTTCATTCTTGAATCTAGGATCATTTCATTGGATTTCTGACTCACTGTGTCAGTTTCTGCGTTTTTACCCGGGTGTTGGAACTCAAGTTTGGAGCAACCATTTGCAGATCTGTCAGTTCCGGTGGACTCAGGAGGTTCTAAAACTTCTATGTTGCTCATCATTCGCACTCCGGTTGAGTTTACAAATAGCTCTATTTCCAAAAACGTTTTTTAGTCCGTGTGTTGGACCCAGTGATTGAGACCACGGTTTCCAAAACCGTCTATCCCATTGCATTCTGGATGCCCAAAAACCCCTACCTGTCAGTTCTTGCATGATTCGGTGGAGGATTTTCAGAGTTATAGATCTCTGTATATTCGATTTCGTCTCTTTGTTATGCATTTTTCATTCTAAGGTTTTGAAACCTTAGATCTATGCCACATGGCAGTGGATAAGTGTTGACTCCCATTTCTCACTCATCGGTTGGGATTTTGGAGTTCTGGCAGAAGAGAGATATTTGCAGATTTTCTTGCTGAGTCCGATTATGCAATGGCGCCCATGTTTTGAGGCATCTCAGGTTCTATTTTCAGTAGCGCTCATTACCGTGGGACTATGATTTCTTGAGCATACCTTATGTAGATCACTCTGGTTGTAGTTTGAGCAGTGTGCCCTCATTCGTGGTATGCATTGTGTTGCAGTGGATGATTTATAGGCCATTTGGATGCATTGCGGTCTTTATTGGATGCACTGATAGGCCCAAATTGCCTTGTGGGATGCTATTTTTTATGGACGCTTTGCACATGGATGCTATGTTATGCTAAGGGACAGATTTGACACATTGCAGGTGATGCACTGATAGTGCTATGCTCTCTTGGATGAGATATTATTGATGCATATGCCAGTGGACGATGTTTATGCTTGAGTCATTTGGCACTTATTGGCATTTTCTTTTGGGCCAGATTTGCTCATATGGATGCATAGTATATGCACATGAGTCAGATGCATCTTTTGATGCTTTGAGCTTTGAGTTTTGGTGATATTTCACTCTACTGTGTCATACACATTTGGGTGCACCTAGTATTTGGTGTGATTCTCTCTTGCAGGGACTAGCATTTGGGATTTTGTTTCATTTGCATCATGGCATCCTCTTCCATGTCTGAAAAGGAGTTTTTCAGCATTAAAAAGTTTGATGGGACAAACTTTTCTTTGTGGAAAGAACAAATAAGGGATGTGCTTATTCAAAAGAAGCAGATTAAACCCTTGGCAGGGATTGAAGCTAAGGCTAGAAATATGTCTGAGGATGATTGGAATGAGTTGGATGCATTAGCAAAGTCTACTATTAGACTTCATCTTGCAGAGTCAGTTTATTTCATAGTAGTAAATGAGCAGACTACGGAAGATTTGTGGAACAAACTATGTGCCACTTATGAGAAGGAAACTGCCTCTAATAAAGTTTACCTCATGAAGAGGTTGTTTGAGCTGCAGATGAAGGAAGGGGTCTCCATTGCTTCTCACTTGAACGAATTCAATATTATTTTCAGCCAGCTTCAGGCTCAGAAAATGAATTTTGATGCGGAGACTAAGGCAATATTTCTCTTATGTTCATTGCCATCCTCATGGGATACCTTCCGTACAACTGTCAGTAACTCTGCACCTGGTGGAGTACTGAAATTTGATGATGTTGTGGGTAGCTTGTTGGCCGAGGAGATTAGACGGAAGTCTATGGATGGCAACAAGCAGGATGCAGCCTTAAATGTGCAAAGGGGCAGATCACAGTTTAGGGGGAAGCCCCAAGAAAGAGGGAAGTCTCGTAGCAAATCTAGGGCACGGAACATTGAGTGTTACCATTGTGGCAAGAAGGGCCATATGAAAAAGGATTGCTACAAGCTGAAAAGAGATCAAAAGGATAAGAAAAAGAATGCAAATTGGGGTGCAAATCAAAAGGAAGAGAGTCCAAGGGAGGACAAAGGAAAAGTGAAGATCGAGGAGATCAATGCAGTCACACATGATAGTGATAATGATGTTCTGTTCATGTCTAGTTTATCCACAGAGTTGCTTACCACTTCAGATGATACATATTCCCAGGATTGGATTTTGGATTCTGGTGCTTCATTCCATGTTACTCCCCATAGGGAATGGTTCTCCACTTATGACAGTGGAAAGACAGGTTGTATGCATCTTGGAAATGACTATGCATGTGACATAGTGGGAGCAGGTGACATAAAGTTTTCTTTTGCAAATGGGTCTGCATTTGTTTTGAAACATGTGAGACATGTGCCTAAGCTGACCAAGAGTCTTATTTCAGTGGGTCAGCTAGATGATGCTGGTTTTCACACCACTTTTGGCTTTCAGAGTTGGAAAATTCAGAAGGGCTCTATGCTTTTGGCCAGGGGTGCCAAGTGTGGGACTTTGTATCCCTTACATGTATCAGGGGTATTTGATCATGTTATTGCAATAACCGAGCAGCCAAGCACTTCTTTGTGGCATTGTAGGTTGGGGCACATGAGCCAGAATGGAATGAAACTCTTATGCCATCTAGGTTATGTACCGCATTTGAGTTTCTCTGATTTTGAATTTTGTGAGCATTGTCTCTATGGGAAGCAGACTAAATCAGCCCATAAAAGAAGGGGAAAGAAAGAGTTTGAAATGCTTGATTCGGTGCATTCAGACGTATGTGGTCCCATGCCTACACGGTCATTAAGCAGGGCTGAATACTATGTGACATTCATTGATGATGCAACTAGGAAAGTGTGGGCTTATGCTATAGCTCGGAAGAGTGATGTGTTCCAGGTATTTCAGAAATGGCTGGCCTTGGTTGAGAATCAGTCAAGTAGAATGCTTAAATGCCTACGGACTGACAATGGTGGAGAGTATCTCCCTCATGACTTTCAGCATTTCTATGATACACGTGGGATTAAGAGGGAGCTCACATCCCCTCGTACTCCAGAGCAAAATCTAGTTGCATAAAAGATGAACCTTACCATTCAAGAAAGGTTACAATGCATGCTTTCCAATGCAAGTCTTTCTAGTGGTTTTTGGGCTGAGGCAATGAAGACTACAGTACATGTGATCAATAGATCACCTAGTAAGAGTTTGGATGGTGGTATTCCTGAAGAGGCATGGAGTGGCAAGAAGCCCTCTTGTAAACTCTCATTTGTGTATATTTGGGTGCGAGGCATATGCACATGTGCCAAAAGAGCTTCGAAAGAAGCTAGATCCTAAGTCTAGGAAATGCATCTTTCTGGGTTATGGTGAAAGTGGAGAGATGGGCTATCGTCTCTGGCATCCAAAAGCAAAGAAGATCATACACAGCCATGATGTGGTCTTCATCATAAGGCACCCATGAGGGATGTGGAAATGAGGAGAATCACTTTCCAGGATGTGAATCCACCTGCATATGTTGATAGACAGCAAGCTATCCATGCACCAAATGTGCAAGAAATGGTACCACCAAGTACTGCCACAGGTATACAATCAAGGGTAGATGATGGATCATCTATTGCTGGAAATGATGAACCAAATGTGGCTGATATGCAGGTGGGACAGCAAGCTGAAATGCCCTTGAGAAGATCATCTAGAGTGTCTAGACCACCTGATAGGTTTGTTCTAGGGGTAGACTATGTGATGCTTACTGATTGCGGGGAGCCTTCTTGCTACAGAGAGGCTATGATGCGCGAGGATCAACACAAGTGGGAGTATGCTATGCAATCAGAGATGAGTTCACTTATGAAGAATAAGACTTGGGACTTGGTTTCTTTGCCACATGGAAAGAAAGCATTGCCATGTAAATGGGTCTACAAGATGAAGGTCACAAGTGATGATGTGCCTAGGTACAAGGCCCGTTTGGTTGCTAAAGGGTTCAAGCAAGAGAAGGGTGTGGATTTTGATGAGACATTCTCTCCGGTTGTGAAGATGACCACACTTAGATGCATGCTTGGACTATGTGATGCTTACTGATTGCGGGGAGCCTTCTTGCTATAAAGAGGCTATGATGCGCAAGGATCAATGCAAGTGGTATCAGAGATGAGTTCACTTATGAAGAATAAGACTTGGGACTTGGTTTCTTTGCCACATGGAAAGAAAGCATTGCCATGTAAATGGGTCTACAAGATGAAGGTCACAGGTGATGATGTGCCTAGGTACAAGGCCCGTTTGGTTGCTAAAGGGTTCAAGCAAGAGAAGGGTGTGGATTTTGATGAGACATTCTCTCCAGTTGTGAAGATGACCACACTTAGATGCATGCTTGGACTAGTGGTAGTAGAGGATATGGAGCTTATGCAGATGGATGTCAAGACAGCTTTCTTGCATGGGGATTTGCATGAGGAAATTTACATGGTGCAGTCAGAAGGCTTTGAAGAAAAGGGCAAAGAGCATTTAGTTTGCAAGTTGAAGAAGAGTCTCTATGGTCTTAAGCAAGTGCCTAGAGAATGGTATCAGAAGTTTGATGCTTTCATTCGGTCCCAGGGTTTTAGAAGGAGTGAAATTGATCACTGCCTCTACACTAAAAGGGCTAAGGATAATAGCCTGATAATGTTGGCACTATATGTGGATGATATGCTATTGGCTAGCAAGAATACACTTATGAGCTAGATGCATTAAAGGCCAAGTTGCATGAGGCTTTTGATATGAAGGATTTGGGATTTGCAGGTCATATTGTTGGTATGCGCATCACGCGTGATCGGAGTAGGAAACTCCTTTGGCTTTCAGAAAAAGAGTATGTTACAAAAGTATTGCAGCGTTTCAATACGGAGGGGGGGAAGGCAGTGAGTACTCCATTGTCTCCATATGTGAAACTGAGTCATACAGATAGTCCCAAATCAAATGAGGAGAGGGCCATGATGGCCAAGGTTCCTTAAGCATCAGTGGTTGGGAATCTTATGTATGCTAATAGCTACTAGACCAGACATTGCATTTGCAGTGGGAGTTGTTAGCCGGTATATGGCTAATCCAGGAAAGAGGCATTGGGAGGCAGTTAAGTGCATCATGAGGTACATGAAGGGTACCAAGGAGATGTGCATTTGCTTTGGGAAAGGAGACATGCGTGTACTTGGGTACACAGATTCAGACTATGCACAGGAGGGCAAGTGGCTAGTAGGAGATCCACTTCTGGTTATGTGTTCACCTTTGCAGGTGGTGCAGTGTCGTGGATGTCTCGCGCACAGAAGTGCGTTGCTTTGTCTACCACAGAGGCTGAGTATGTTGCAGCCACAGAGGGTTGCAAGGATGCTATATGGCTTGATCGGCTAGTGGGAGATTTGGGGATTCATGCAGGTGTACCGACATTGCATAGTGATTCCATGAGTGCTATTCAGCTAGCACGGAATCCGGTCTTTCATGAAAAGACCAAACACATTGAGGTCAGGTACCATTTCATCAGGGAGGTACTTGAGGACAAGCGCATAGAGCTTGTCAAGGTTCATATAGATGATAACCCTGCAGATATGCTGACGAAGAGTCTACCTAGTCAGCGGTTTGAGTATTGTCGTGTATTGATGGGCATTGGATAGTATGCCCACTGGTTGTTCTCTCTTAAAGGCACATTGTCCTTTAAGTGGGAGGTTGTGGGGGTTAAAGGTCACTGTGCCTTTACCCCGGTTATGTACAATACTCAAACACATATATAAATGAATGAAAAAGAAGATTAGGGTGGTTCTGCACCCACCAAAACTTGTGTGGCTCTCTGTTTCTCTCTCTCCCTCTTCCATTCTTGCTTCCGTTGAGAGCACTCTCAGGTTGTGCCATGTGGTAGCTACATGGGGCTGCTCACTGTTCTAGTCCTTACTTTGGGAAGCGAAGTGCCACATGTCACTCTCATGGGATTTCCTCCCTTCTCCCAGTTGCAAGGCCACTTGCCATGCATTAAATATCTTTTTTGGACCTTTGTAGGGGATTATTTCAAATTTTTGGTGCTCAAGGACACATGGAAGCACACGCTTCTTCCTCCCCCAACTTGGTGGTTTTCTTCTCAAAATCCATTGTTTTCTTTCAGCACAAACCATGGTTTTTCCAATTGAAACCACCTATTTCCTTTGGCATTTATTATGCACATGCCACCTCAACATGGCATTGCCCTCACAACAACTCTACCATGTAAGCAACAATCAAACTTTAAAATTTTCAAGGATATTGGTAGTTATATCAATGCGCATGGTAGATTATAGTTGGATCAATTGTGGGAGTGGAAAGAGCATATTGCAATTCTATTAGAGAGACTATAGATTTGTATCCAATTGTAGTTTCTTTCATTTTACACCAACCATGAGTTCATTATAAATCCTATTGTTTTTCTCATGTATGCATGTATCTAAGCCTTGTAAAGCCTTTTAGGATATTTTCAAAGCATAAAATTGATAGTTATATCATTGGGCACAATGAAAACTTGAGGTATATCAATGGGACTCATTGTACTTTTGATTTCTCAAAATAATTGTGCTTTTCATTCAAAAGTATTATATTATCTAGATCTATTTTTTTAATTATGCTCTAATATAGGATGGATTTTGAGGCTACATCATTTGTCAACCGTATGACAATGAAGTACAATGAAAAAGTCTATGCCCCAAAGGAGTTCACAAACCAGACCATTGTTGACAGCACTAAGAAAGCATGGTTTATGGTACTAAAGCAATGGCAATCTCATTTTAGTGATGACAAAGTGAGAGTTCGAGAAAGATGAGGAGGCATGGGATGTATCTTTCTCAAAGAGTGATTTGATTCAAGGGGGAACTTTACTCGGAATAAAAATTGAAAACACAACAATATAATGATGAGTTACACGAAGTCATAAATGAAAAATAGAATATTTCTTCTTTCAAAGAAATATGCAAAGGACTTTGTGACGCCGCCTCCAAAAGCATCTTGATATCTGGAACTCAGGGATGTCACT
Organism: Dipteris shenzhenensis; assembly: GCF_047967505.1. Classification (NCBI taxonomy): domain Eukaryota; kingdom Viridiplantae; phylum Streptophyta; class Polypodiopsida; order Gleicheniales; family Dipteridaceae; genus Dipteris; species Dipteris shenzhenensis. The sequence continues at coordinate 38,302,760 of NC_141618.1, read as the reverse complement.
ATGTATAAACTCTCTATATCACGTGCGTTCAAGGCCTATTTTCATGGGCTGATTTAGTATGCTTCCCATAGAGACAGTGCTCACAAAATTTAAAATGAGAGAAACTTAAATGCTTTTAGGATGCCATAGAACAATACGCAACTTCATTGGAGGGACCTAAGGTACAAGGATCCACACATGAGACAGGAAGGGCAGTGGATGAGACATGCCATGTAGACTTGGTTTAGGGTCATATGAATGACAGAGTCACAGGAGTGGATGAGACCAAACATCTAGCAATTGATGGGGATCTTATAAATGTGGATGCTTACAAGGGATCTACAGATGAGACATGAAGTGCATTGGTTGAGACAGTTGAGACACGACACGCATCAGATGAGACGCAGCATGCACATGCATCCTTGCTTCATGGTATTACTCAGTTAGATGGTGTAACACACAAATTTTATGGGATAAAAGAAAAAGTGGAGCCTTAGGCACACTTGAAGATTGGAGTGGAGGCGATGGAAGAAGAAGTAGGGATATCTACAGTAGCCCAAAAAACGCAGGAGCCTAGAAAACCATCGCCATCTATCCGAAAAGGCATAAATTTGAGTGTGTGCTTATATGTGTGGCAATAGTATAATAAAATATGGAGTACATAGGGCCCAAGGATGTGTGCAGGTGTACACAGTAGATGCATGAATGCACGTGCACGAACTCAGAGGGAGCACAGATGTTACAGTTCTACAGGGCAGAAGATTCGCCAGCCAGAATACACGTAGGAACCGTGAGCAAAAAGCAGGCATACTGGAAGTGCAGAAGCAGGGAGGTTTTGCATCCGTAGAGACAAGGAAGGCACACAGTTTGGAGGTGCAAAAGTAGAGAACTACGCACAGAAGAGGCCACAGAGCCACACCCAATCGTACGAGTAACAAATTTTACTGTTACCTAGAAAAGAAATCAGGACAAGAGGCTAGACACTCAGCATGGCGACGCTCAAGGGCCATAGAGGAAAGGAGAACGTGAGGGCAAAACATTATCATGGGAGGGGAAAAGGGATTAGAAGGTGAGGGAATGAAGAGGGAGACTATGGCACAAGGGGAAAGGGAGAGGGGGAAGAGATGGCATGTACATGATGGGAGGAGGAATGTAAAGATGGAAACATCAAGGGAAGAGGCTACTCTAGAGTCTATAAGGTCATGGTTGAAGAACCATCTATGCCTCTTGGTAACTCCTCCTAGTCATGCTTTTCCTTTTGTCCATATCTTCTTTGGGTAAGGCTTCCTTGCTTGATCCACTTGCATGTCCCTCACCCAAGATCAAGGGTGCCTTCCTCACTTTTAATTTCAAGGGAAGTGCTTCCACCTCTTTAGCCTTACCTTTTCCTACAACATGCTGTACTACTACTTCTTGCTACCACGAGCCTTCCCGTATGATGAGTGGAACCTCCTTAACTCTAGTTGACAATTGATCACCCTAATTCTTTGTGTAGATTTCTTCTCGGTGTAAGTCATCGGATGTAGAGCTTTCATCCTCATCATCACCTGAGCTAGAATCATCACCATCAAACTTACTACTCTCTTCTTTGACATTTTCCTCACTACTCTCTTCTTCGACATTTTCCTCTTCAAAGAAGGTAGTGCAACTGTAATATGTGTCAAAGAACTCAATCTGATGGGGGTATCAATGACATTTACATTTCTACCTTAGCGTACCAATTTCTCAACAGTAGCAAAACCCATTCAATACAGTGCTACTTCCTACCCATCATTCAGTAAATTCCTTGTCATCTCTAGTATCACACCAGAATCCATCAACTTTCTGTAATCCACCATTGCTGCATCAAGCTTAACCTTATTGTCCTTAAAGGAATTTTGATTAGATTGCCACCACCCCTAGATAAGAAGCACATCAAGAAAGGCTACAAGACTTGAATGGCAGTGCCTTCCAAGATAGTCATATGATTGCGTAGGACTATACCATGGTATACTTTTGAATACCCAAATGCAGATGTCAAACTCGCATACAAGGCATCCCTTTGTGATTTTGTCACAAATAGGACCAACGTTGATCTTTTCTTATCTACCATAGGACCTTCTATGATAAGCTGCACAAGTTTAACTATCCGTGACACTACAATTGCAAAGTCTTGCAATTCATCTATGAAAAATACACATGGCTTCTCCCAAGCATCACCTCTCATTGTTATGAAATGCTCTATATCAATGCCATTGATGTGTGCAAAATTTGTATCATTCTCCGATAGTAAGATATCATAGGAGAAGTTGAATGGAGAACCATCATCTAAACCACCAATTGCTCTACCTTGGGCAGTGGGCTGCAAGGCATTTTTTTTAATGTCCATATATTCTATCTCAATAACCTTTGGCATTTTAGCTCTTAGATCCTTTATTGGTGTGGCATCTGCATCCATTGAAGCCAACCACTTTCTAGCCCATGTCTTATCAAGGAGTTGACGAGGAGTTGACCTAGGCTAAGTGCTTTCTTCTTATCCACATCAATTGACTTGCCAGCTAACTCATCGTCATATTTCAATAAAAACAATAGTGCCGAGAGAGTAGCCTCACTTTGAATCATTTGGGTGACCACTTCATCCAAGTTGCTATGCTTGCTCTTCTTTCCAAAAAAGAAGTCACCCCTTAGGATCTTCTTGCATACTTCTTGTGTTATTGCATTTGGAACAAACCTTAATGCTCTCCACCAAACAATAGACATCAGTTTCATTATTTATTTCCTTTGAGTTGCAGTGTGCTCTGGTGCCTCAAAGGATATCTTTCCTGTTTCATATGCTTGGCGAACATCCACCATGCTCTAAAACACTGAGTCCTCATGGAAGACAATGCAAGTAACATCCCTATATCTTGCAACTGCAGTGTTCATATTCTTGGCCTCAATCTTATTACTTGGTACTATGCCTTGCATATTGCTTACAACACCTTTCAGGCATCTATAGAACTGAGTCCTCTTTGCCATGTATTCAGATGTAACTCTTCTGTCCTTCACTATTTGTGGCTTTCCACAACCCACCCATAACTCCCTTGCCTTTATCAGGATCTCAGAAAGAGAAGAGCTTTTTTTCAACCTAAATGGAGTAGAATTCAGCCTTTTTTATTCTAGAATGTACTTCGAGTCATCGTTAAATATGCATAGTACATGACAATTGACCTATTGAAAATTTTGCATCCACTCAATCTGTGGCAAGTTTCCTTTTCTTCCCTCATCAAGGGCGATCCTGCAAGCTTCACAAAAGTGTTGCCCATCCATGGGCTCAAACCTGCATCTTTTCAAGAATCTATTATTTTCTAGCATGTATCTCTTCTCGATGTCAGTCCCTTATTGGCTTTGGTACAAAGCCTCTCCATGAACAAGGTCACTCCCTCTAATGTTCTCAAAAGCATCAAGAAAGTCCATGCGCTTTTCAAATGTGAAATTAGGCAATGTAGGATCACCTTCTTGAAGTCTCTTAAATGCCATAGGACAAAGAGTGATATTAATGGCAACTGGAGTTCTTGTTTTCCTCATATCTTCATACAATTTGTGTGCAAATGTCTTATCTAGCTTTCTTTGATTTGTGAACAATGAAACTGGATCAATAAGCATTGTGGCCACGCTGAATTTTGAAAATCCCCAATTTCAAAACTTGCAAGTACACAATGAAGACCAAAGTCAAACTTTTGGCCTTATATACAATTCCAACTCAAATATATAAGAAATCCGATGAGTTGCCTGTAGTACCTGTCATTGACTGTAGGCTTTTTTGAATCTTTAGTAAGTTTCAAACTCTATTCCATGGGAGTGGCTGCAATCTTGCAATCTGCCATATGAAACTTCTTCAAGAGACTGTCAACATACTTGAGCTGAATCATGAATGTGCTATCTGGATCTCTTCAGAACTCAATTCCAAGACAATAGTGCATAAGTCCAAGATCTTTCATGTCGAACTCTGCAGACTAGTCTTGTTTCAGTTTTCTGATGAAGCTATCCTTGCTTCCTATCACAATCAAATCATCTATGTACAAAAGTGCAATAGTAATGTATTCCCATTGAACTTTGTAGTAGAGTGTATGATCTGCATTGGACTTCATGTATCCCAGATCAGCAAAATGCTTGTCAATTCTGCTGTACCAACTTCTGGGTGCTTGCTTTAAGCCGTAAAGACTTTTCTTGAGATGGCAAACCTTATTCTCCTTTCCTGGTTCAACATAACTTGTTGGTTGTTGCATGTAGACTTCCTTGTCTAGATAACCATTGAGAAATGCATTCTTGACATCGAGCTAGTACACATTCCATTTGCTGAGTGTCGCTAGTGATATCAAGAACCGTATGGAATCCATCTTTGCTATTGGAGCATAAGTCTCCTCATAGTCTTGACCATATTGCTGTGCAAATCCTTTTGCAACTAGTCTAGCTTTGTATCTTTCAATACTGCCATCTAGATTGTACTTTACTTTGTATACTCATTTGCATGCTATGGTCTTCTTTCCTGGTGGAAGGTCACATAATTCCCAAGTGTTATTTTTATACAAAGCATCCATTTCTTCATTCATAGCAGTTTGCCATTCTGGCTTGTCTACTGCATCGAGACTGCGTCTTTGAAGTACACTGGCTCTTCTGTAGCCATGATGGTAGTCATAAGAGAATAATTGGTGGTTTCGACCTGAATTGATTTGCTTTTTTGAGCATATGTCAATCTGACTGGAGGTCTGATTTCTATAGTAGACCATCTGAGCTACTGTGGCTCTGTTTGGGGTGTTGTTGGCAATTCTTGCTCTTCTTCATCAACCTGTTCTATAGATGACTGTGATGCTTCTATCTCCTGTGTAGGTGAGGTTTTCCATTTCGGTTCCTCATCAAAGATTACATCTCTTCAGATAATGACCTTGCGGTTGATGGGATCATACAATTTGTATGCTTTTCTTTCTTCACTCTAGCCAACCATGATGCATTTTCATGACTTTGCATCCAATTTTCTATGATGATCATCATGTACGTGGGCATATGCTATGCAATAAAATATGTGGAGATGCCCAATGTGTGGCTTGTGTCCAGTGAATGCTTCATAAGGAGTTATACCTTGTATCGGTTCGGTAGGAAGCCGATTAAGCAAGTAGTGTGCTGTAGCTATTGCTTCTACCCAATACTGATTCAAAAGATGCTTTTCACTAAGCATTGCTCTAGCACTGTGTTTGCTAAAGTCCCATTCTTCCTTTCAGCTCTTGCATTCTACTGAGGAGTATCTGCACATGTGAATTGTCTTTGAATGCCGTGATTTCTGTAAAAGTTCATGAATGCTGAAGACATGTATTCACCTCCTCTATGTGATCTCATGACTTTGATCTTTCTGCTTGTCTAGTTTTCTACCATGGCTTTGAATTCTTGAAATCTGGAGAACACTTTAGATTTCTCTTTCAGAAAGTAGACCCAACAATATCTGCTGTAGTCATCGATGAAAGTCAAGTAGTAATGTGGACCATTGATGCTACAGGTTTGGGCATAACCCCATACATCTGTATGTATCAAATCAAGAATACCTCGTGCACGAGAGGTACTTCTGACAAAGTTGGTTCACTTTTGTTTGCCAAAGCAGCATGCTTCGCAAACTTTTCCAAGAAACTGTAGCTTCGGAATCCCAATTGCCATATTCTAATTCCTCAGATCTAACAAGTTACTTGAAGTTGACATGACCATATCTCTTGTGCAATTTTGCAGATAGTGGAATCTGTTGTGGTTGAGCTAACATGGCATGCTTATCTGATACTGTAGCTAGCATTCTGTATAAGCATCCTTCTTTGACACCTTTTTCTACTAGCTGACATCTTTTGGATTTGTCTTTGATAGTGCATTCATCACCATCACATAGAGCACATCTTTCACCAATCCTTTCGTACCAGTAAGATTGTTCATAGGGATAACGCCTGTCCCTTGAACTAGATTCGATGTATTGTCTGCAGTGTAGATGACATTTTTCTAACCTTCTAATGGCTTCATTTCTATGAGCCATTCCTGATGATTTGTCATGTGAGATGATGCAACTGCTGTCGATGTACCAAGGATCCTGTTCCACTTGGTCGACTTGATAGCTGTAATCCTCTTTGGGATTGAAATCAGTATCTAGGTACACTGTATTAGTCTGATAAATTTTCTCGCTTGCAAGAAAGGATATTTTCGTTAAAGTGGTGTGATGGAATGTAATGCTCAGTCCTTCTTTGATTCCCTAGAATCATCATCTTGAGGGAAGGCCTACTTCATGATGTTGATCTTGAGGGAAGGTGTTAAGAGTTCACGCTCAACATCATGTGATCACGTGTGCATAGCACCATCATGTGATCATATGTGCATAGCACTAACCTTACAGACTGCTATAAAGGAAAGGGTTAGATCCCCTAACCCTAACCCTAAATGGGTTTGTATATATTCTATTTTTTCAACTAAATCTAGTGTACAGTTAGTCATTTGTGGTGTGCTCTCTAGCTGTGCCCTCTCTCCTCATCTCCACTCTTCTCCTCTCCCCTCTTCATATTTTGTCAACAACTAGTCTGGCTTTGTATCTTTGAATACTGCCATCTGGATTGTACTTCACTGTGTATACCCATTTGTTTGCTATTACCACATGTATAGTGTGGGGGGAGAGTTGGCACACTTCCTCTCCAAAAATTATAAGACCAAGGAACGTGCCCTTCCTTGGGTTCATATCATTTTGCATTTAGCACATAGTATTTTGGCATATAGGACTTTTTATTTAGCACATAGTACTTTAAACTTGCAATCAATACAAAGCAGTTTTAATTTAGTTCTTAGCAATTTGTATTTTGCACATAGCACTTTGTATTTTGCACATGGTACTTTGCATTTATTGGAGCTATAGCACATTGAACATGCATTGATCAACTACTAAGTGCACACGGGGGTTTCACTAGTAGTAATAAGGGACATCACCTGCATGCAATAAATATATGAAAATTCCACTTATCTACCCCCTATATACGGGACCTTACCTTATAAAATGTACCTTCCTTCCCTTATATAACCCCCCTCCCTTACACTCATGTGGTACCATATGATAATTCCTAGTGGACCCCCCGAGTAAGTGCATATCAGTTTGGAATTTGCATGTAGGACTTTGAATATTATACATAGTAGTTTGCATTTAGAATTATCGCTTAGCATTGAGCAACTAGCATTTTTGCATTTAGCACATAGCACTTTATATCCAACACATAAACAAATAAACTTAACTACACATTTGTGTGGGGGGAGAGTTGGCACATCTCTCCAAAAATTATAAGACCAAGGAATGTGCCCTTCCTTAGGTTCATATCATTTTGCATTTTGCACATAGTATTTTGCATATAACATGTAGCTAATTGAGTTTGGGATATAGAACTTTACATTTAGCACATAACACTTTTCATTTAGGTATTAGTTTTAAAATGGCCAACATGCTATATCAACATCTTGGGTAGCCCTTATTCTAAGTCTATGTGCACTGAGCTATATGGTATGTTGACTTTGTATGGCTTCAAGCTTGCACAAGAGAAGCTAGGAATGAGGAGGGCCTTTCCCACACCTAGGTTAGATGGGCACCATAAGAGTGGGCTTGCGAGGAATAAAGGCTTCTATCTCGTGAAAGGCTGGATGATGAGATTCCTCAAGTAAGGGATATGAAATTCGATTTTGGCAAGCATGGGGGGAATTGTGAGTGGATCAAGGTTGCAAAGGAGATGCTTAAGGAGCTACAAACTTGAAACTCCTATTATACATTTATATTAGATGGGCGTTGTCAGATTAACCTTGCAAGGAATGATGATTGCTGGGCCTAAAAGCTTGAATAACGAGTTCCTTAGTCAGCTTGGTCTAGAAATAGATGTTGCTACCTATGCTTGTCTTTTGAAGCACTACACTATTATTAACGCCTTGTTTGAGGGTGAGCGTGCACATAACTACATGAAAAAGCATGGATATGTGGATAACAGATTGTTGAGTAACCTTCTTGTTGAAATGTATGGAGAATGTGAAAGCTTGGAGTATGTACGAGATGTGTTCAATAGAATGTTCTACCCGAATCTGTACTCTTAGAGTATTATGATCATTGCGTATGTCCCGAATGGGTGTCCCAAAGAAGCTTTGCAACCATCACCATGCAAAGATGGTGTAAAAGTAATGGTTAGAACCATGGCAAGCACAACAACACAAAGCAACTATAGACGTGCTTGATAGACATGCAAAATAGCAAGCGCATCTATAGGCGTTGCTTGAATAGAGAAATTACAGGCGCATCGAATAGCGTGTCTAATAGGTCGATTATTTGTGTATGTATTGACACGTCTATTAGCACGTCTACACTGAGAAAATACGAGCCCGTCTAATACTGCATCTGTCAAAGCATCTATTTGTGCGTGTATTAGCACATCTATTAGCGCGTCTACAATGAGAATTAGATGCGTATGTAGACGCAAAACAGAGAATACGGAAAGTAAGATTTTGGTGTACATCACTGCTTTCCAAACATTGCCCATGATTACCAAAGCACATAATTTTAACAAAAACATCAATGCTTTTTTGCAAGCCCACATATATAAGAATTAAGTAAGGTGAGGAGAATGAGACAATATTTAAAATAGTTCTGCCAATATCAATGATGGGCTACGATTCAATCTCATCCTCAATGAGATCAACCCTTGCCAAACTATCTACTTCAAAATCCAAACAAGTGTTTAGATCTACAAATACATTCAACCCACTACTACGTGTGCTACTCATGTGCTCATCGAAATCAGCATCACCAATGGTAAGCTCCGGTCCTCATGGGTAATGGCCTCAATATCTATATCTCCTATCTCATAATCATCCTCCTCTCTTATATCACGGTCATCATCACCTCCATGGCCATGATCATCCTCCATACGCTCCATATTAGTAAATGTACTATACATCACTTTGGAACGTGGCATAATAGGTATGACATGCCACCATCTATTATTATCCACCATTGGTTAATAGACAACATAATTCAAACACAAATACAATCATGTTATTTTCCTTGCATCGAAGGTATCAAATATTAAAAAGCAAGTATTTTTATATGTGTGTACAGTACTTGTTCACATCGGAAGCAACATCAGGCCATTCAGGTAAATACCATTCTCGAGTCCTGACAAGCTTTAGCCTGCACTCTAAAGTTCATAGAGTGACAACCCTACCAACACCTTGTATTTTTGTGCCAAAACATCACCACTATTGCAATGACATATGCGCTTAGGGTGTCTCTCCTTTTCTTGCATTCTGTTGAAGCCCATACACTACTCGGATCGAGATGATCAGGCATTGCTTCCACTCGTCATCATCTCTCAAGAGTTTCTCCAAATAACAAGGACATCTATAGAAAGCAAACAGGATACAAAATGTTTGACAAGCACATCATACACATGCTTGATGATGCATCAAGACCATTCAGGAAGACCATTAGCCTGTCAGCTTATGCTGTAAGGGAGGAGGAATATCCTGGCGAGAATTGCTATTTGAGTGCTTCTATTTCATTTAGCTACATGTGCAGGATTAAAATTTAATTTTGTATTATGCAGTCGAGAGAAAAAATCCCAATGAGAAGGGTTTAGACAAAGATGGACAAGTAGTTGTTAAGGGAAAGGAGGAGGAAAAGAAGTCACCCCAATTGCAGCGTTTAGAATTTTTACAAAATTCTGAATGTCAAATGCAATATCACAAAGACCATGAGATGTTGCCTAAACTAGCCCGGTGGTTGTTTGTGATTGAGCTTTGGGATAGTTTACTATGCGGGCCTGCACTTAATGTGATTGTCCTAAACCAGCCCAGTGGTTGGAATATCATGCAACAGTGTGGCTGGTTCAGCACAAACACTAGAACTAGGCTGGCTTGGACTTAATGTGATTGTCCTAAACTAGCTCGATGGTTGGAACATCATGCAATCGTGGTTGGATCAGCTCAAACACTAGTTATGTGATTGTCCTAAACCAACCCGATGGTTCAAATATCATGCAATTGTGTGGCTGGTTCAGCTCAAACACGAGAGCTAGGTTGGCTTGGACTTAATCTGATTGTCCTAAACCAACTCAGTGGTTGGAACATCATGCAACCATGATTAGGTTAGCTCAAACACTAGTTAAGGCTAGAGGAGGTAGGCACTAGCCAGAGGAGGTAGGAACTGGCAATGAATTGCATTTGTGTTGGTTTAGGATTACCTACAACTTGCACAAAATAAAACTTTTAGTAAATCCCAAACAACCACTCTGCTTGTTTCAGTAACTCCCAATCAATAAATCCCAAACAAGGGAAAATGTAAATCCCAAACAGTATACTAATCCCAAACAACCAGGGAGCTTGTTTTTGTGACAAAGGCTGTGCATGAGGGACCATCTAATTCATAGGTTGAGATTAGCATTCAGTCGGAATCAGACTGTAATAATAATGACTATGCATGAGGGACCATCTAATTCACAAGCTTAGATTAGCATTAAGCCAAAATCAGACTATAATAATAATGACTTTGCATCTAGTTCACAAGCTTAGATTAGCATTTAGTCGGTTTATCAAGCTCTAATAACAATAGTTTAGAATGAGAACTAGTATTAAGCTAAGATAGACTGTAAGAACATATCACATGGTTAGAATTACCATTTAATCACACATCATGAGTGAAGCAGTCATAAAAAAATAGAACCTTTGAATCCAACTAAATGTAACATTTTCAAATTATAAGGTCCAGCTAAGTGAAGCAATCATATCCAAGGACGATTAAATGGTGAATTATTGCTTTAAAATTGAAGTAATATAGAAAAGCCGAATTTATAGTCAGCCCCTAAAGTTATATACCCAGGTAGTATACAACCAACTTTTACTCTTCTACATTTTGAAAAGAGACCACCATCATATCTAAGTATGGATAAATACAAAAACAATTTACCTTTTTCTTTTTTCAAAGAAGACAATTTACTACTCAACTCAAGTTCTATTGAAAAGCCGACTGTATTAGAGGGGCGGTCAGCCCCTAAAAAAGTCATGGGTAATATATATCCAAGATTCCAAGAGATAAATTTGGAGATCTTTGAAGGACTTTATATTTACGCAAGGACTTTAGGATGCAGTCTCGACACTTCACACAGTGGGAGCCTTCAACAACATACTTCGCAAACTGTGGGTTCTTATAGTATTGAAGGCCTTCCCACAGTTCCTCATGCAATATGACCATCTTGTGAATGACACTCTTGGGAATTCTATGTTCCTCCTCCAAGCGATCAATCTCATCTATGACACTGACCCCTTGTGAAATGGCTTCATCAAGCAAACAACCAAACAGAAGGTAGACTGTAAGAACATATCAGAATATTAGAATTTTTTGATGACCGATCCCATGGCAACCATCTAATCGCACATCATGGCTAGACGATGATGTATATGACCGCCTATAGTAGGATGGGCTACCAACAAAGCTAGGTGTATGCTCCATTGCTCTTCCCCCCTCATCCCATTGAAATATTATGATCTTGGCTTCGATGACCAAGAAATTCTCCCATGGCAACCATCTAATCACATATCATGGTTAGACGATGATGTGTATGACCACCTAAGCTAGGCTGGGCTACTAACAAAGCTGGGTGTATGTGCCACTGCTCCTCCCCCCTCATCCCATTGAATTACTATGATCTTGGCTCCGATGACCAAGAAATTCTCCCATGGCAGCCATCTAATTGCACATTACGCTAGGTTGGGCTACCAACAAAGTTGGGTGTATGTGCTACCACTCCCTCCCCCCTTATCCTATTGAATTATGATGATCTTGGCTTCGATGACCAAGAAATTCTAGCATGGTAACCATCTAATTGCATGTCATGTGGCTAGACGATGATGTAGATGACTGCCTATGCTAGGTTGGGCTACCAGCAAAATCCAGCTGGTGGATTGTGTGCTCTTAGCAGCGATAGGCACCTAGAGTCACAAAACTGACAAAAGAAATGAAAGGGTAAAGAGTGGGAGGGCGGAAAGTCTAGCTATATAAAGTCCTTAAGGGCAAAGAAACAATTCACTGCACCCAGTAAAATTTCTCTCCTACCTGGTGTGGAATCACAAGCTTCTTAATTTAATGTGTATCACATAGATGTGTGTCACATAGATGTGCAGACTCATCAATAGACAATGAACCAGCCAGATATAAAAGTTACCAAAATAATATATTTCTATCCAAACTATTGACACAACAAAAGAGAGATAGATCCAAAGTCCCATAGAGTGTGGTACTTTGATCTTATCCCATAAGGTACTTCTCCTATCTGTCGGCTATCTCTGGACTCGAGCCTGCATGCTCCACCTCGAGCGTATGTAGACTCTCCATCCAACCCCTAGGGAGCTTAGTCTGTAGTGCACCTTCAACTCTCCTTTACCTCCAAGATGAGGGCAAAGGGAATAACTTTAGGCTGCTCCTATCTACTCCTCTTTCTATTAAAATGTTGGATGACTAGTGAGGGCACAATAGCCCCCTTCTTTCTTGGTGGAAGGTCACATAATTTCCAAGTATTATTCTTATACAAAGCATCCATTTCTTCATTCATAGCAGTTTGCCATTCTAGCTTGTCTACTGTATCTTTGAAGTACACTGGCTCTTACTATATCTTTGAAGTACACTGGCTCTTCTGTAGCCATGATGGTAGTCATAAGAGCATAGTTAGTGGTTTCAACCTGAATTGCTTTGCCTTTCTAAGCATATGTCAACCTAGTTGGTGGTCTGCTTTCCCTAATAGACCATCTGAGCTGCTGTGGCTCTACTTGGGGTGTTGTTGGCAATTCTTGCTCTTCTTCATCAACCTGTTCTATAGATGACTATGATTCTTCAATCTCTTGTGTAGGTGAGGTTTTCCATTCTGATTCCTCATCAAAGATTACATCTTTGGAGATAATGACCTTGCGGTTGATGGGATCATACAACTTGTCTGCTTTGCTTTCTTCACTGTAGCCAACCATGATGCATTTGCATGACTTCACATCCAATTTCCTTCAATGATCATCATGTATGTGGGCATATGCTATGCAACCAAATATCCAGAGATGCCCAATGTGTGGCTTGTGTCCCGTGAATGCTTCATAAGGACTCATACCCTGTATTAGTTCGGTAGGAAGCCGATTAAAAAAATAGTTTGCAATGGCTATTGCTTCTGCCCAATACTAATTCGAAAAATGCTTTTCACTAAGCGTTCCTCTAGCATTGTTTGCTAAAGTCCCATTCTTCCTTTTAACTCTTGCATTCTGCTGAGGAGTATCTGCACAAGTGAATTTTCTTTGAATGTCATGACTTCTACAAAAGCTCATGAATGTTGAAGACATGTATTCAACTCCTCTATCTAATCTCATGACTTTGATCTTTCTTCCTAACTAGTTTTCTACCATGGCTCTGAATTCTTGAAATTTGGAAAACACTTCACATTTTGCTTTCAGAAAGCAGACCTAACAATATTTGTTGTAGTCATTGATGAAATTCAAGTAGTAAAGTGAACCATTGATGTTGTGGGTCTGGGCATAACCCCATACATCTGTATGTATCAAATCAAGAATACCTCGTGCAAGAGACATACTTCTACCAAAGTTGGTTCGCTTTTGTTTGTCGAAGCAACATGCTTCACAAACTTTTCTAAGCAACTGTAGCTTAGGAATCCCAATCGCCATATTCTGATTCCTGAAATCTAACATGTACTTGAGATTGACATGACCATATCTCTTGTGCCATTTTGCAGATAGTGGCATCTGTTGCGGTTGAGCTGACATGGCATGCTTATCTAGTACTGTAGCTAGCATTCTATACAAGTGTCCTTCCTTGACACCTTTTTCTACTAGCTGACATCTTTTGGATTTGTCTCTCATAGTGCATTCATCTTCATCGAAGATGACTCGATAACTGTGTTCTGTCATTCGACCTACTGACAAAAGGTTCTTGCTGAGTTTTAGAACATAGAGAACATCTTTCACCAATCCTTTTGTACCATTGAAATTGTTCATAGGGATAACACCTATTCCTTGAATTGGATTTGGTGTATTATCTGCTATGTAGATGACATTTTTAGGCAATGTTCCATGTTAGAAGAAGCATATAATAGTAGATAACACTTTGTTCAAGAAAAAATAATCTCCAAAGATCGTAATCTATTCCTCATTAGAAGAAGCATATAATAGATAACACTTTGTTCAAGAAAAAATAATCTCTAAAGATCATAATCTATTCCTCGTCTAAGAAATAGGAGTGCTCGCCCAAGGACTTTGGATTTTGGTGGGTGGGTGTCGGAGAATCAATGCTCTACCCTTTACGCATCCACCTAGATTAGTTGCTCACCCCAAATGAGAAGAAACCATCTATCAGTCAAATATGCATAGATAGCATCCAATTTCGCAATAGCAGGCTACCCAGTTACACGGCAGCATGCATGATGACTGACGGTGTATGACTACATCTATTAGTCAAATATGCATAGATAGCATCCAACTCCACAATAGCAGGCTACCCAGTTACATGCACGCTTGATGACTCACAGTGTACGACTGCAAAGAACAACAATGATGTGGTATTGTACCACATATGAGCTCACAGGCAAGCTGGAAGCAGACATGGTATATGGCCACATAGTAGAGCATATGGCAATTTATGTTGGAAGTGCTCTCCTTATAGCTCCCAACTACATATATAATCACTTATAGCTTCTGACTGAGCTCTGACTGAGCTTTGCTACTCATGCACATGGAACTTCACTCAATAGGGTCTCGGGGGGGTCACTATGTATAAACCCTCTATACCACGTGCGTTCAAGGCCTATTTCTAAAATCCCTTATCTTTAAATTTTTCATTAATAAAATGTACCCCTTTTCTATACAAATCTGTAAATTTTTCCCAAAACTATTTTAAATAGTCCCTTATGTATATTTATTTCTGTAAATTTTAGAACTAAAAAATATCCTTCTGTTGAACTCACGTGATAGGGTTACATATGATGAGTGACCCCCCCGAGAATAGGGTTGACACAGAGTTGTGGTGTGATCGAATGGTTCACCTCCTAGAGTTGAGAATGGCTACTCACGACCTCCTCGAGTTTGCTTTGCTTTGCACTATATGCAAGTGACTTGCAGGGTGCTCGGCGCACTTGACAACCAAGTCCTTTAGCTCGCTTCATGACCACGTCCCATACTTAATGTGCTTCAATGCTTCTCGAAATCAACAAAAGCTCTTTTTCTTCATTTTGGAAGGTTAGAGAAGCCTTCCTTCTAGTAGCTCTAGAGCACGCTGCGAGTACTAACCACCTGTCCCGACATGTACTGCAAAATGTACTGCACAGTCTTGGCATGTGTAAATTGGTCTTGCTTTGCTGTGCTTTGCGTTCTTATAAAGGCCTTGCTTTGCTTCATTCTCACGTCAGAAACGCCCTCGTCAGATTCTTGCACCTCGCAGCAGCAGCCGCTCTCCCTCAGCTCACGATTATCCCCTCGACAGCCATAGCCATCAGCCAGATATCACCAGCAGCCATAGCCATGCAGACGCAGATGCAGATGCAGCAGCAGCCGCCCGAATATTACGAGTACTCCTTCAGCCAGCAGCCAGCCGCCATAGCCATGCAGCAGCAGCCGCCGGAATATTACGATGAGACCTTGCTCTCCTCCATCGTCAACACCCTGATCCTCCCTGTCCCATCCGTCTCCTTGTTGCCTCGCCCCCTCCTTGAAGCCCTCAAACGCTACTACCGTGGCCTCCGTCCCTGCCCTGTCTGCCCCAGATGCCACGCCTCCCATTCCACCCGCTTCCATTACTTCAATAACGCCAATATAAAGCGCAAATGCTCCTCCCGCCTCCCCCTCGTCCAGCCCATGTTCGACTGCAAAGCTTGCCGTAAGACCTTCCCTCTCCACGGCAACCTCCGCCCTCCACGCCTCCCCAAGGCTCCCCGGAACACCAGCACGTCGGAGGATCCCCTATGGCTCGAGTTTTTGAGCCTTTTCGGCGATTCTTCTTCCACGGCCATGCACTGGGATCGTGCAGTTGCAGATCATGCCTCTCCACAACCTCCAATCGGTCACTTTGATGGGGACGTTACCATTACGGGACAAGGTGATCCACAGGTAGATGCAGCGCCGCAGATTTCCGCTTTTGATGCCCCAGGTGATCTCTTGGGCGACGTCGGGATGAACGACCAGATTCGGGAAAGCCCCTTGGATTGGCTCCCGCGCATACCAATCGACGGATCGAGTCAGTGCTGCTTCCCAGCTCACCAGGAGGCGGAGGCCGCGAAGCTGCTGCCCTCACAGGCGCCCGCTTTTGATGTGGGAGGTGCACCAGGTCATCTCTTGGACGACGGCATATTGCACGACCAGATTCAAGAAAGCCCGTTAATGGATTGGCTCCCACCGATACCACTCAACGAGGAGGCGGACCTGCTTCCCCCGCAACGTCCTGTATGGTTCGACATGGGCGGCCAGATCCAGGAAAGCCCCTTGGAATCGAGTCAGTGCTGCTTCCCAGCTCCCTCACAAGATCTACCCCAGCCCGTATGCGTCAGCATGGACGACCAGATTCAGACAAGCCCTTTGGATTGCCTCCCACCGAGTCCACTCGACGACTTGAGCCAGTGCTGCTTCCCACCTTACCAGGAGCCGGAGCTGCGTCCCTCACAAGAGCTACCGCAGCCTTTTTGCGTCAACATGGACGGCCATATTCAGGTGCTTCCCTTGGATTGGCTCCCACGGATTCCACTCAACGAATCGAGTCAGTGCTGCTTCCCAGCTGACCAGGAGGACGAGCTGCTTCCCTCAGTACAAGGCCTACCGCAGCCTAGTTCCATGATCACGTGCCATCCAGGTGCACCTGCACTGGACTGTGCTGAAACAAGACCCTGGCATGAACTTCAATGTAGCTTCCTAAACGATGATCACCAGCTACAAACAACGTTCGGCCCAAGCCCACTTTGGTGCTTTTGATCAACTGGCTGTCAATAAAGCTTCAAGCGCTGAATTTTTCCATTCCGGTGCTTTCATCCACACGCTGTTCTTTCATGCAACAGGATGCCCATGCTGTTTCGTGCCAATGCAGCTTCCAATTAAAACAACAATCACTAAGCGCAGGGGTGGCGGGTGATAGGGTTCGTAGACTGTGGCTACTCAGCAGTGAACTTGTCGTGGTATTGTAGCAAGCACAGCTTTGATAGCATGAAGTATTTTGCATTTCATTGATCCATGACATAATCAAATTTCGACTTTCGATTGCAACTGAAAGGACTTTCTTCACGAAGCAGAGATCTTGATGTTACTAGCATCATCTAGGATGTTGAACAAATCGAGTCATGGTAAAGAAAATAAAGAATTCATGTTTTACCATTGCTTTTTAAATATATCAATGTGACAGCTCACGGGTATTCATTACATAAAATACAGCAATATTCATAGTTCTTTTTCCAAAATTCTTTATAAACACCTTTGTAAGTGACCTTTCCTAAAATGTTGGAAATTTGGTTAAAGGATGAGAATAGGGTTATTTGTGCAGATGATATGCATCCAAAGATTGCTCAGTGTTGGAAGGTTCTCTGATGTGCCTTATTACAAAGTGCAAAGGAGCATGCATACATGCTAGAAAGTTTTGTTTGAAACCCCTTCTATTGAACGTTGTGGATAATCCTCAAGCACTCACTGCAAGAGGTTACCGTCTTAAAAATCTTTCGATGAGTAGCATAGCGCCCCCTACACTTCATCTAGAAAGATTTCACTACTAGACCATTCATGGTCCTTGGTAAATTGTAAGCTTAGGTTGTAGTGCATGGATTTCTGGGGATATGCCATACAATTAGAGCATAATAACTCAAGCCACATCTGTAGATAGACAACTCCAAGTGGCACAAACTACAAGTGCAATGAATCCGTTGTCATCATCCACGTATAGCACCCACAAAGATGATCATCTTACATTACTCGTTATATGCAAACAAGGGTGCTTGCATAATCTAAGTTCTTAAGGCTATGTAAACCAATCCTCTCACCCTTTGCATTCCCAAGCCATCATGAAACAATGAAAACATGCCTTCACTCTTTTCTCAGACCATGCATGCATTCCTCAAAGTCCTTCATGATAGTTGCACACACATTCCACATGAAGACCAATTAGCCAAAGGAGCCAAGTCAATTGTGTAACAAGATGCCATCCTCTAATTCATTACAATGTTAATCATGGAGATATCATATAAAATTCACTTTCACAACATCGTAAAATGATTGCTTTCAAATTTATGTTGTATGTTAGCAAGCCCAAGGTACCTCCACAACAACACAAAGCAACTATAGACGTGCTTGGTAGATGCACAAAATAGCAGGCGCGTCTATAGGCATTGCTTTAGTAGAGGAATTACAGGCATGTCTTTGGGATCCACTCAATTGCTGGTACTGGCATTGGGGCAGAATCATCCGACCCTCCATCCATTGGAGCAATAGTTATGGGCGGGAATGGTTGAACTCTCGGAGGGGGTAGGGCATTTGCATCGAGGTTCCTTGCATTGGGTGGTACTTGTGGTGCCACATAGCCGGCAAAGGTTGGGGGTACTTGGAAGGTCGGAAGCTCATAAGAAGTCCCCCCATGAGACTCTTGCACATCTCCTTGGCTAGGGTCTCATCCTATGAGGCCCCTCATCCATGGGTCTTCATCCTCTATGCGTTCCCACATTGAGGATGCCTTGCAAAAGCTGTGGGCCCCGAGTCCATGAAGGCAGTTTCAGTCCCTATTTTCAGCTCAAGAGTTGGTTGTTGCTGGCCTTCCCTTGCCACATACATACTGGCGAAGGGGTTCTCCATGTCTACTAAATCCGTCGGGCCCAACTGTCCCAACATGTTGGTGATCATACCTCTTAACCTGGATGCTACATAAGGAGCAGGAGAGTTGGGTGAAGCCAAACTAGTGAAGGGGGCTTTGGAAGCCCTTGGACCCATGGGGTCTTTCATTTCCTCATTCAAGCTCTCCGTCTTGTCAAAGCTAGATGGATCCTCCCGCCGAGGTCCTAACTCTGAGAGAGAGCTAGGGACCGAGCTTTTGACTTGGACCAGGGTCAAAAATAAGGAGGGAACAAGATTATGACAGTGTAGCTCAATGGGCGAATCTTTCCCCATATAGAGTTATAAATATTAGCCCTACTATCACTTTTAGGGCAAATTTATCAAATTTGTGGCTCTAAAAATTAGCCCACATTTATTTTTGGGCTAATTTATCAAATTTAAACCTCTAAATATTGGCCCAACCAACTTGGGAAAGCCTCTAAATTGGCCCTTGGGCTAAAATTCACCCCTAATTTTCCCCTTGATTTGGACCGATCCCAAATTGGGGTGAAAGGTGGGCTGGCTCGAAACACTATCCTCTGGCGTGGGTTCCTTGGACAAAATTCTTACCGATCTCAAGTGCATGTATAAAATCTCTAAAATGGTACACTCTGCATGAAGCTATATTTCTATATTTTTTGGACTACCGCTGAGATATCCCGACGGGCATGGGGATAGGGCTAAGGCGATGGTCGTAGGGATGAAGCTAAAGAAACAGTCATAGGGATAAGAAGTGACATGTGTCGACGGGATAGAATGTAGGTGGTATCCCCGTGGTCTGGGGTTGGAGCTAAGGCGAAGGGTGGTGGGATGATAAAATCGGCTAGATGCGAGTATAGCGACAGGCATGGGATTGATAGCAAGGCAATGGTCATAGGGATAGGCCTTAGGAACCAATTGGTGGGTTGTCTATCTCGATGAAATAGGAGTATAACGATAGGAGCGGGGTTGATAGTAAGGCAATGATCATGGGCATAAGCTCAAGGCCACAGGTCAATGCCTATCAAACTGATGGGATCATTGATTCTGACACGTATTAATTAAGATCTGGCAAATTAGATGGTAGTCAGAAGTTAGGTCGTGGGGATAAGGACTAAGCTAATGGGTCAACACAAGTTTGACCAGTGGGATAGCGCTATGGCAACGGGTCGGCGGGTTAACACTATGGCAATGACCCATGGGGATAGGAAATGTCTGGGAACACAAATTTTGCTGACTTCTATTTGCTGATTTTTAAGTTTTAGCTCTGAGTGTTTGTGGGTGCTATGCACTACCTAAACCACCTATACTAAACAAAAAGGAGCAAAAAACATCAACTTTGGGTGCATGAATGAAGAATTTTGCAAGTTCGATTATTCATCCTCAAGAAACATTTTAAAATTGAGTTTCCATCTCCATTTTCAGTGTTTTGGTTAGGATTTCCCATCACACACCTTAGTAATCCTATTAACTACCTTCCTATCACTTAAAAACACTAACAAACATAAAAAACAAGCTTCCCATGCTAAAAAATGCTTTCCAATAGAAAATGATAGTTTTCATCTCTTTTCCATCCAAACTCACACTTCCTCACTCATTCCCCTCCTACAACTTCACTATCAAAGCTCCAAGTTAAGCTTGAAACAATGAGCAATGGGTAAATGATGAGATAAGGCAAGTGCAATGCAAAAGCATACCTTGAACTCCCCAGCAATAGTGGTGCCAAAGATGTGTGGTCTCAACAATGACTCACGTGTCGTGGGGATCGAAGGAATGCCGATGGACTATCTCATCAAGAAAATGCTACCAATATTTTGTCTCAATATCATGGAAGGTTTCCCATAGGATGTTTGTGTTAGACAATTGTAGCCTTATCTTTTATAAAAGCTATATGCTTTGCTTTTTGTGATAAAAGCATGATATGCTTTTTCTCTCCATCTCCTATAAAGGAGATCAATTCTAAACAATCAATCATTCAATAAAATCATACTTTTGGGGTATATGTCCTTGTTGTTTTCTTGTTTTTTAACATGGTATCAAAGCCATTTAATTGAGCATTATGGAGAACTCAAGCTACTCAATAGTGCTAATCCTGAATGTCCTGAGATGAAATTCATGTGATGATTGTCATACTCACCAAGAAGTTTCTTCCGACCTCCTTGCAAATCTGTCGACATAGGCACTAAATCTTGCATAGATAATTTTGAAAGAGAAGTGTTATCTGTGAAAGTAAATTCACAAAAAAATCAAATTGCAATGGCCCATGGTGTTGCTCATCAATAGTTCAAGGGCAAGCCGTAAAAACAAGATTGTGAATTTCAATCTCTCTACCAACATGACCTTGTCATACACAAGCGAATTGCATGAAACAAGAGCAGCAAATCAACAACAACCAAATCATCTTCCATATCCATAGGTTTGATGAGATACTTGTCTAATACTATCCAGTTTTCAACTCATTGAGCAGCTTTGCCTCTACCAATTCCACCAGTCCCTAAAGTTGATGAGTCTCATACATACACAATGAACCTGGCATGAATCAATTTACACATAACCTTATGATATGAAGTCCTGAAGTCAATGAGTTTGAGGTAGCCATTTATTTACTATGACAAGGGGATATTACAAATAACTCATGCGGTGATTTTGAAGGCCTAGAGATCATCAAATTAGTCTTGATAAACTGGGTTGAGAATTCAATACATTCATGTTTCAGGGCTTGTTTCCTTAACTTGATTTAGTTTGTTTTATAGACATAAAAAGTGAATCTTGATGCATCATGATCTTGAGATCAAATGTGGCAAAGTTGGATTTTATCATCAAGACAAAGGCACAGAGTTTCTTTTCCAATATTCTAAAATTTCAACAAGTGGGGGAATCCCTTAAAGAGTCTATCTTCAAAAGTCCTTACTAAAGGAATTTCTCTTTATTTGGAGGGGCAAATCAAAGAAGCTGCATGGGAGAGCAATACACCATCTCTTTCAAAGTTCTCAATGCAACAAAAACCTTGCATGCATTTCAAGGGACCAGATATTGTGCATGGAAGACAAAGACGAAGTTGGTCCTTCAAAGTGATAAACTTTTGGATACTAGTGAAGGTAAGAATTAGCATCCTGTTCAACCAATTGATGAAAATGTAAATCCAATTTGAACCACCATTGTTTAGAACGCATGGATAAAAGCGATTGCAGAATGCGATGACAAAGATCAAGTTGCACAAGGATTAATTTTATATGTTTTGAACTCACTTTGAAGGACTCAATATTAATGGACATTGGAATTTAGGAGCACTTGCATGAGGTTTGGGATTATTTAGAAAAAACATTTGTTAAAAGAACTACTTAGGAAGTGCTCCATCTTCAAAATTCTCTTGATGATCACATCTAGAAGTTCAAATCTATTTTGGAGAAGTTTGCTGCAAGTGCTCCTACTCCAAAGGATCAACATATTTCTATGCTTTAAGAAACCATGGAAGCACTAGAGTTTGATAGAATTGTCACTGTGTTAGCAAACAAGGCTCAGTGAGACTTTTAAATGAGTATCTGATTCTTTATAGGATGTTTCTCGAATGCTCAAAGCAACATAGTGTATTGAAGAGAAGGCATTGATTGCTCGGAGGGTTCACTATGTATAAAACCTCTATATTACTTGCGTTCAAGGCCCATTTTTTAAATCTAGTATTTGTAAAATTTTCATTAATAAAATCTACCCTTTTTCTATACAAATCTACAATTTTTTTCCAAAATTTTTTAAAATACTCCCTTGTGTAAGTTAATTATTGCCAAATTTAGAAAATTAAATGTCCCTCTGCTGTTGAAGGATTACATATGATGAGTGACTCCCCTGACATTGATTGTAAGTAAAAAGCATTTGTTTGACTCTTTCTTAAATAATCAACAAGCTTTACTTGCGGTGGCTAAGCACTTTTGTGACTTCCAAAATCATTGGCAAGAATATTATCAAGCTAGTCGTGGAAACAAGCTTTTGGAGATTATCAAGTTGGTTGTGGAAACCAAGATTTTGGAAATTATCAAGTTGGTCGTGGAAACCATGTCTGATGCACTTATTCAAATAAATTTGTGATTGTGATTTTTGTGAAAAACCTGGTCATGATGAAAATTCTTGTTACTACAAAAGATATATTGAGCAAAAGGCTACTCGTGATGCTTGCAATAATGCTTATCTTGTTTAAGAGAATATTGATGGTAGTACTTTCAAAATAGAAGAGCTCCATAATGTGACTACTTCTTGTGAATTGAATTGCAGGGAAAATAATAAAATCCACTAACAGTGGATCCTAGTGCTACTCAACATATGACACATCATCATTAGGTTGGCTAATTTAAGTCCTCTTTAAGTGACGAAGATTATCTATTTGGGAGATGTTACTTCCCATCCGGTTAAAGGCGTTGGAAATATTCAAATAAAAACTACTTTAGGGATGCACATTCTACATGGAGTTTTGTATGTTGTAGGGCTATGTCGCAATCTAGTTTCAATATCTAGACTTATAGATATTGGAATTTTTGTATTGTTTGATAGGCATGTTTGCTGAGTTATCAAGCAAGGTTGCATTCTTGGGATGGCAGCAAGAAAGTGAAATTTATATGATTTGATGTTAAATGAGGAATTTGCCAATGCTATCACAAGTAAAGGCCAAGAACCACCAAGCATATCTCGGGGGGTCACTATGTATAAACCCTCTATATCACGTGCGTTCAAGGCCTATATTTAAAGTCCCTTATCTGTAAAAAATTTCATTAATAAAATGTACCCCTTTTCTATACAAATCTGTAAATTTTTTCCAAAACTATTTTAAATAGTCCCTTATGTATATTTATTTCTGTAAATTTTAGAAATAAAAAAAATCCTTTGCAAACATTCACTCAATTTTGAATATTGAAAAGCATGTCCTTGTGGATGGTTTATCACTTGATATGGATGCCACTATGGGCATATGTGAAGCTACTATCTTCTAGTTGTGGATGATTTCTACTGACATTCATTTGTTTTTACTTCTTATCAAAGAAATATGAAGTACTTGAGAAAGTTTTGTTCATTCAAGGAAATTGTAGAGCTCAGAACATGCCACTTAATTCAGAGACTATGAACTGATAATGGTGGTGAATTCAAATCTCATGTTTTTTATCAATTCTGTCAATTCAAATCTTATTTTTTAATCAATTCTATCAAGAGGTTGGAATTATTCGAGAATGTGATGTGCCTTAGTCTTATCAACAAAATGGTGTTGCTGAGTGCAAACATCGTACTCTTATGAATGCTACCCATGTTTGCTAATCCATGCAAGCTTAGGAAATGAATTTTGGACAAAGGCTATGTGAAAAATCATCTTCTTACTTCTTCACTCTATCATAAAATGCCCATTGAAGTTTGGATAGGAACCAAGCCTAATGTTGACCATCTTCACATATTTGGTTGTTGTGCATATGTTCATATTTCAAAAGATCGTATAAAGATAAACCCTATTGCTACAAAGGAAATACTTCTTGGATATATATCTAATGCTAAAAGATATCAATTCTTCGATATTTCTTCTCAAAAGATTCTCATCAATCAAGATGTAGTCTTTGATGAAGCACAGATGCCACAATTTCTTTTCACAATACTCATGTTGCTGAAGCTATTCTATGAGGTTTTAATACTGATACAACTAATAATTTTTGAGTTGTTCATGAGGTGAATATGGATAAAATTGATACAAATGATAATTGTTTGGATGATGATGGTCTTCAATCCAATGATGATGATTGAGGTCTTGTGACACAAAACATTGATAATTTTTTGAATGCTTCTAAATCTTGTGTCTCAAATACTACAAAAGGACTTTCTAGATCTTGGAAACCTATAAAGAAATTCTTGAATACCGTGTTGCCTTATTGATGTCCTCTGATCTGTTAGATGTATGAAGAGGCCCTTGCATCAGATTAGGCTATTAATTGCTCGGGAAGTTCACCTCATAAAATTTTAGTGTACCATGTGCATTCAAAAGGAGGTGTATTTTAATTCAACTTTTTGGAAAAATATAGCAGGATTACAATAACATGAGGGGTTTTATAATTCAAACTTAGAAAAAAATCACTTAGTTCATAAGTAAAGAGGGGTGCTTTTATTGGGGCAAAAAGTTGAGTTGAGGGGTTTTTTAAATACCCCTTGAACGCATGTATTACCTAGGTTTCTCAGTAGTGCACCCCTCGAGATTAATTGGCAGCTAGTTATTATAAAGGCTGAGTATGCATATTTGATTGGAAAAGGTAGTTGGGAGTTGGTTGATCCGTGAAAATGGTTTTATTACACTAAATTAAAAGCTTATGGTTCATTTGACAAGTTCAAAGAAAGATTGGTTGCAAAACGTTTTTCACAAACTCCTGGAATTGATTATGAAGAGACTTTGTCACCAATGGTTTGACTTATGAGTATTCATGTATTGTTGGAATTTGCAAACCAATTTGATCTTGAAATACATCAAACGGATGTGAAAACCACTTTCCTAAATGGAGATCTAAAGGAAGGGATATATACGAAACAACCACTTGGTTTTTAGGTAAAAGGAAAAGAGTCCATAGTTTGTCGTTTAAGAAAATCCTCATATGGATTAAAACATGCATCACGATCTTTGCATAAAAAGATTAATGATTTCTTGATTTCAAAAGGCATTCTACCAAGCATGGCTGATGCTAATATTTATGTGAAACATAATGGTGGATTTTTCATCATAATTGCACTTTATGTGGATTATATCATATTTGTTTCCAAAAAATTAGAATTCCTTGGTGAAGAAAAGAGAAAGATTTCTTTGGTTTTTGAGATGCTAGATGTAGGAGAAATTAGTTCTTATTTGGGTTTAAAAATCAAAAGAGACTCGCACAATGGATGGTTACATCTTTCACAATCGAAATATATTGATGATCTTTTGGAAAATTTGGGTTTAGTGAAAGCAAAACTATAGATGACACCAATGGTAATTGCTTCCACATACACTAAGTTATCAAAAGAGCAATGTCCACATGATGATGAGCGACAACAAATGAAACATTGTCCATATGCTAATCTAGGAGTAGGAAGTTTTATGCTTTTGGCTCATGCTACTAGACCTGATATAATTTATGGTGCAAGTACACTCGGTCAATTTACGTAGATCTAGGACCAAGACATTGGAATGCTGCAAAGAGGGTATTGAGGTATCTGAAGGGAACATTGGATCTAGGGTTATTATTTAGAAGGGAAGAAGATATCAAACTCATTAATCTTAAAGGATTCATAGATGCTAACTGGGGAGGGTGCCCTGATACATCAAAATCTACTAGTGGAAGTTGTTTCTTTCTTGATAATTCCTTGGTCTCTTGGATAAGTAGAAAGCAACATTCTATTGCAATATCAACCAGGGAAGTAGAATATGTCGCAACCTCTTTAGCAAGTCGAGAACTTGTATGGTCAGGATGATTGTTAGAATGTTTGAAGCAAAATCAAAGTGGATCATCAACTCTTATGTGTGACAACCAAAGTACTATTTCTATGACAAAAGACGAGATCTTCCATTCAAAACCATGAATAAGAGCTCTTAGAAACCAAACATAAAATTTCCAAATGGACTCATTACACTTATAGGTGAAAAAGGTACATAGATAGAAAGGCTCACAGTGTGATGGTATCCTAGATTGATTGAATGATGGAGGAAGCCACATATCTTTTCCCATGTAAACATGTTGCACTTTTGTGAGCCATCCTTTCTTCCCAAACTTGAACTTCAAGATGCGCCCCTTCCACTCATGCAAGATGTCACCTCTCTTGCTCTTGGGAAGCTT
Organism: Dipteris shenzhenensis; assembly: GCF_047967505.1. Lineage (NCBI taxonomy): Eukaryota > Viridiplantae > Streptophyta > Polypodiopsida > Gleicheniales > Dipteridaceae > Dipteris > Dipteris shenzhenensis. The sequence goes on along the minus strand of NC_141618.1, from coordinate 38,276,103 downwards.
ATGGGGACCTGTGGCCAATCCTTTTATCACTATCTAGTCATTTAAGTTGTAGGTGCAGAGATCCACTCATCCAATGCATTTCTGGTGTTGTGGAAGACACAAGAGGTCACAGCATTGCATGGTCTTGTAGCCTTTCTCCTCACCATGCTTGCAGAGGTTGCAACAGCAAGAATGGGACTCCTACACAAGGCAATGTAGCTCCAACAGAGGCACAAAAGAGGGAGAAGGAGAGGGACAGAGCAATAGCAACAGAGGCACAGGAGAGGGAGAAGGAGAGGGATAGAGCAACTCCAATAGAGGCACAAAAGAGGGAGAAGGAGAGGGACAGAGCGGCAGCAATAGAGGCATAGGAGAGGGAGAAGGAGAGGGACAGAGGAACAGCAACAGAGGCACAGAAGGGGGAGAAGGAGAGGAACAGAGCAGCTCCAACAGAGGCACAAGAGAGGGAGAGAGGAGAGAGAGAGAGAGAGGAGCTGCAGTAAGCAAGCCAGAGCAGAAGGGAGAAGAGAAAGAGGGGGAAGAGGGAAAATGCATGGGATTTGGTTCAAATCTGAGTGATTTGGCAGGCTAGACTAGAACAGTGGGGGGTAGAGGCCTTAGAAAGAGGGAGGGGAGAAGAAAAATTTGCCAATTGGGCCCTACCATCCCATTGAATGCAGTTTTAGGCTCATGTGGGGGAGGTGCACCTGGTAGGAGAGCCAAACATGGGTTAAGAGGGGGGGGATGGTTTGGGTGGGATCCCTAGTGTAAGGGGAGCAACCAATAGGAGGCTTACCCACCCTCCACCTCAACATACCATTGCCCCACACCTTCTAGCACTCTCATTGGTACACCTCAAATCACTCTCTAATCCCTTGAAATTAGGAAACACTAATTGGAGGCCCTTTTGAGACCCCAATTCTCCCCTAATGTATTTTATACTTGATTTTGCATTTGGTTTCGAATTTTGTTGGTATAAGTCAAAAAATATTATGTTTGCATGCGCACGCATATGTTTCTCTCTGTGTGTGTGCATGTGCAAGTGTGTGTTTGTGTGTGTGTGTGTGTGTGTGTGTGTTTGTGTGTATGTGAGTATTGTGCGACACAACACATGGTGGCGAACATTTTCACAAAAGCTTTAGGAGAAAGCAAGCATAAAGATCATAAGAAAGTCACTGGTCAATGGTGTTTCAGGAAGCCAATTTAGTTCATCTATGACTTAATTTATGATAGCTTAGTTAACAATAAGGATGTTAATCAATATTTGGGTTTTTCCAAATATTGCTAGTCTAAGGAGGGGTGTTACACCTTAGCTTTTGTAAAAGCTATATGCTTTGTCTTTTATGAATAAAAGCATGAAAATAAAGTCATACTTATTTAAAAAAAAAAACTCATACTTTCGGGCTTGTTGCTTCCTTGTCTTTTAAAAGTTTGACCACAACCACAATATGGCCAAGCTTGGCTTACAATCAATACTTGCCTTTAGCACAGAGTCACTATTAAACCTCCTACATTTTCTTGCGGAACTACCAAGATGCTGGAGCGCAGGCTGGAGTTACAATACGATTTTAAGGAAAATGAAGGCCATCCATCTTGGACAGAGAACAAATTGCTTGTTCGAGTGCTAAATAGCTTACGGACGCCATCCATCTTGGACAGAGAACAAATTGCTTGTTCGACTGCTAAGTAACTTACGGACAAATTAGAACGCTAGGTAACATCAAGTGTGTCGACCATCTAAGTGTGATCTGTTATGCTCATCTAGAAGCGGCCCTGCTTTCTCAAATCACAAACAAAACGACACGAGACAAGTAGTATTTAGCACATATGAGAAATAAACTTTAACCAAATTAGAAGCCAGAAATCCGTGATTACATAGAGCAGATCGAGACAGAAGATAAAAAGAGGATAATTTATTGTTGTATCTAGCTTTCCGTCCACTCCAACCTCGCGAGCCAACAAAGAGCAGTGTACAGAATTATTGCCTGATAACACAGCACAAGTAGATCAGAAGAATTATAAGAGGTTCGATGAACTATATTTTTGCCGTCGACGCTTCACCAACCGTGAAATCGACATCAAGGATCAAGAAGCTTTCGACAATGGGGCTATGAGTCAGGTGCTCGAAATGATTGTTCTTCCCCAAACCATCAAGATCAGTGATGCTCCCAAATTGAGCTGCAAAACCCCATTCGTATCCCTTGGAGCGTGCAGGAGGTGAGAAATTGGGCCCTGAGGTGTGCTGCATAGCGCCCGGAACATCAGCCAGAACACGTAGCAGCATTGCAATACCATCTTCTGCAACGCCTTCCCTCCACTTGAGCATCACAATGCGAGATGCCGCACACTGGTTTGTAACTGCTTTCAGATCCATATCGGCTTCCCAATCAACCACCAATGCGTCCTCCATGATGGCACGACCCGCAACCGCGAGCTTAAGATGGTCGGGGTGAGTAGCATAATGATGCAAAGCGTCTTTATCTCTGAAGCGGCCATAGAGCGCGTGAGTCCAGCGTCCATCTGGTGGGTTACTGAGGACTGCTCCGACGTGAAGTTGCAAGACACCATCCATTTGGTGGAGGGCGCGAGCTCCATCGATCCAAGACTGGAAGTCTGCAGGGTGGGGGGTGGTGGCGGGTCGCAACTTGAGCAAGACGATGTGCTCCACGATGGGTGAAGGGGAAGAAGCCATGGTGGGCGTGATTCTCACTCTCGATCACTCCTCGCGCTGTGTGGGGGGCGGGGGGTTGCATGTGTTCGTTCACGAGTTACGTTGCAATGGAAGTAGGAATCGACGTAGATCTTTGTATTTCCAATCTTTTCCATTCTTTCCATTTTCAAAGCTAGGCCTTTGAGTATTTGTCAATACGCAATTTAATATCATTAGTGATCTCACATATACGGAGCCCATTACGTATTAAAATTAGACTAGGAGTTGAGTGCACTAGTCACGTTGACTTAAGAGCAAATTAGGGCTAAATCTTCATTCAAAGTGATAAAAGTCAATTTTAAGAAATGCAAACCCAATTGTTAGCACTCCCTCTTAGGAGCAGAGCTCTAGCTACTACACACTTACTATTTTTTATGCCCTTTGAAAGCAGAACAACAGTAGGTGTACTTAGCCACTTGGGGGCAGTGCTCTAGGCATGTGTGCCTCTTGCTTTTTCCCTTTTAGAAAATCCCCTCTTGTTCCAAGTCCCTCTCTTCACAGACAAATTGATTGATAAACTATGGTACAATCCCACTTTCCTCCCTACTCTAATGCTCACACTCCCCCCTGCTCGGTTTCCCCTATATGTCCATGTTATCACACAAGCATCAAGATAGTCAACCATTTACTCTAATGTTTCCCCTATATGTCCATGTTGCAACACAAGCATCGAGATAATCAACCATTTACTATAATGTTGCCCTATTACCAAGGTCATGTGGGTTTGAATATCTAGTTTGTTAATTGTGAGTGGTCTTCATTCCAAAATTGGGAAGACACAAGACAGCTATGTGATCCACTAGGACACTATCCTTGTATGATGAAGCATTTGTGTGCATGTGCCTTGTAGACATTTGGAGGGTCAAGAGTGTTAAAGTTTTTTGACAAAAAATTATAGGTAGATTCAAAGCCTTCTTTTGTTAACACATAAACTTTAGATATATATGGAACCTAGACAATCAATCATAAGTTTTCATATGTAAAGCAAGCTATAAGGGTTCTAAGTTGGAAGTTCCATGGCACAGGTAAGTTGCACCCTTCTAAGTCATGCTACTTTTATGGGGAAGGTTAACTAATGTGCTTTCAACAACTTTTTAATTTGTATTGAAAAATGAATGACCCAAAACCAAGACATTGGCTAAATTTTGTTTTAAAAAAAAGAAGATTAGGATGCCACTAGGATGATATACATAAATCAAGAAATAATGAAGATTCATTGGATGGATGGAGAGAGAGAGAGAGAGAGAGAGAGAGAGAGAGAGAGAGAGAGACTTTACATGTGTAGATACGATGAGAAAGAGGCCAAGAGGTCTAGAAAACTAGATATGGCAAAGGTTAGCATGACTCCATCCCAAGGACAATATGCATGAATTTAGGAATGGCCGCAATTATTTTATTTTAAAGGAAGAGAGAGTTCTACATGTGTGTAGACTTTTGCAATTGTGGACATGTTATGTTTACTTCAACCTCCCTCCTCATTTGCTAAATGATTACAATGTCCTTTAAAAGGCCCTAGCACCTGTAAGCCTTTTTATAGTCTTTTATTTTTGGAGACTTGTATTCTCCAAGTATGTCCTACACCATCATTATGCATATTGCAAGATGTCCAATCTCCAACTTGTTATTCCAACCAATAAAAGTTGTTTAACTATATATTTTCAGTAAGCAAACATCTTCTTAGTTAATTTACTTCTACATTATCATGTGGAGAGTATGGTAACTCTTGATTGATGACCATAAGCTTGCCAATCTTAAATTTACATTAAATCCTAAATTCACATTAGGGAGACCATAGAGAGGGGGCTTTTCAAGGTACATGCATGAAGGTGATGTCCCAATCTTCTCTAAAACTGAATCCCTTGGGCATGATGGAATGAGTGGAATTGTTTAAGTGCAATTGAAGTTATAGGAACTTGTGCGCTATCTTACCTACTTTTGACCTTCTCTTTTTAGATTGTATGTATAGCTTTCAAGGGAAAGATATTTCCCCTCATCCAGTAATATAGGTTGAACAATACACATTTATGCATCGATGCTTATACATTGTATTCAAATTATTTGGACTCTGCAAAAGTCCAATTTCAAAATCATACTAGATGAAAGTCCATTTTTTTAAAATATCATAGTCCCATGGATTTCTCCTTTATATGTGAAAAGAAATATTGCTTGAAACAAGAAATGGAACTACAAAAAAATTTATGCATCCACTTGCTTAGTGTAATTTTGATGCTAGGACACATGAAAAGATGATTGCTCTCTCCAAAACTTTTTTTTAGGCAACATGTTTCCTTCCAACATGTAGCGCATTCTAAATATTGAAGATAAGAATATTCAATATATTTTTTTTGGGGAAAAAATCATTTTTGGACTGCACTGGAGATGGTGTATCTTTACACCACCACCATGTTCATATCCACAACTCTTAAATTGGCATACTTCATTCAATATGTGTTTAACACTAATCTTGAATTTTATTGATTAATGAAACAATTAATTATTGTAGAAGATGAAAGAGAAGAGTTTGTGCTTAAAAACTAATTAGTTAATAATTTAAAAAAGATAAATTACTAAAGAAAGGAAAGATAGAGAAGTTAGTTATAAGATAAGTAATAACTAATGAAGCAAAAAATTAAGTTAGCAGAGGAGAAAGAGAGAGAGAGAGAGAGAGAGAGAGAGAGAGAGAGAGAGAGAGAGAGAGAGAGAGAGAGAGAGAGAGAGAGAGAGAGAGAGAAGAGGGGAGAGGAAACATGAGAGGAGGACAAAATGAGTGTGTGTGTGTGTGTGGGGGGGGGGGGGGGTGATCAGAAAAGTGCCAATGATTTCATTTTTTATGTCCAATACAAAGTTGTGTGAAGGTGAGCTATGTAGTTTCATTTTTTATTGCAAAAGCACCCATGAGTTGATTTTTTATTCAAAATATAAAAGTTGTGTAGATGTGACCCATGTAGTGTTCCAAGTCCACCCTATTTTGGTGTGTACTAGGTGAATTGAGGCCAAGGTGAAAAAGATGGAAAAGTTTTACAAATTAAGAGGAAAAGTCTAGATATTTTGAATACAACGTTTTAGGTAGAATGCGCATGTCTAGATACATATGGATCTCTTTGGACTACCCTTAACCATTAACTTTTTGACACCCTTCCCCATTACGAAACATGAATTTGATTGTTCTCTAATCATTATGAATATTCGAGTCAAGTATAGATTCCAAAATTCACAAATTAGTTTGGAAATTGCAGAGTTGCATGTGCATGTGTGCAACATGGCAGGGTAGAGGGGTGGGTGGGTGGGTGGGTGGAGGGGGGGGGGAGGGGAGGGTGTTGAAGGTCTAGCATTAGCAAACTGGCAACAAAAGAGGGGGGGGGTGCACTCTAAAAACCCTAAAGTGCTTTAAAAAGACTATATAAAGCATTTCAAAACTCTAAAATCCCTCATTTATATGGCAGGAGTGAAACAAACTGCTAGATCTCAGGAGGGTCATTATGTATAAACCCTCTATATCAGGTGCGTTCAAGGCCTATTAAAATCCCTTATCTATAATTTTTTCATTAATAAAATGTACACTTCTTCTCTAGTGCTATAGGGAAGCAGGTATGGTCTCCCTCAACAATGTAAGCATGTAGGTCATATGCAACTTTCTCTAATGATTGCGAGGCCACCAGGGATCATTTAGCATCTACATGCCTGAGCTCTTACAACACTTTCTTCATGGTTGAGCTACCTACAGCTTCAACCTCTCTCTGGTGGTCTTGGGCCACTAGAGCATCTTGGTTCCTTCTACATGTTCCAAGCATCTGCTACATGATTCACAGCCTTTGAGCTACTCTTGTAGGCTCCCTTCTAAACACAACTCGATGGTGTACTGCCACTTTAGCTCATTGTTGGTGCTCTTAGTCTACTCTCTCTAGGTGAACGTATTCCTTTTCTCTCAATTTATTATATTGATTCCCTTTATTGTTTTCTTTCATATAGATCTACAAGTTCAATTATCTGTTTTCAAAAAATTTCTTCCTTTATGTCCTTATAGTTAAATACTTTCCTTTTAATTTTTCATTCTATATATGTATATATACTTTTATATATATATATACCAAGTCATATATACATTATTGTTGCCTTTAAGTGTGGTATTCAAAATTTCTTATTGTATTGTTAGCAAGGTTAATATTTTCCTTAGTGGCATTAATGTATACACGATTAATTCTAAGTACATTTTATAAGTGGATCTATGTGATTCCTTTTATGCTAACATTGATAGAATCACTGTATTTTCAAGTTCCTATTAAAACATTATGGTGAAATGAGCCTTGAGTTCTTCTTTGGTATACTTATGGCATATGGTTCTTGTTTGGTATACATTAAGAATTTGTCTATAGCTCTAAGTTTCTTTGGTATAAGTGATAACAAGTTGGGGAACAAAGGCATTACCTGCCTTCCCACATGGTGCCAAATTTGTTCTAACAAATGGTTTTCTGTGGAGAGAGTTAGAGAGAGAAAAGAAATAAAGAAGTCTGTTGAAGATCGATGGGTCTGTGAGACTGATAGAAAACATGATACAATGAGCAAAAGGGTGGAGCTAATAAGCGCTCATCTAACCCATGACAGAGAAAACTGTGTAGAAATAGTCAATGATATAATCATACATGTCTACCCTAGTCATAAAATATCTCTGGCATCAACATCTCCATGAAAGATGTAGTCTGATCAAACGTCAAGATACACTCGATGATGCACTAGATAGTGTAGGCAAGAAGCCCATGATAGATCACTCTTTGTTATCTGAATGAGAGGCCTGTTGTGCCCTCCTGGTAGCTATCTAATTGTGAATCATTGTGTCTATGCTCTGTTGGGTGTGTGTTGCATCTTGATCTCGGGGTTCCTGCCTCTCCTACTATCCATGGCCTGGGGGTAACATGCTCCGACTTGAAGAACTCTGTGATCATACTCTCGGATGGAACAGGTAAGGGCCCCCGCTCCTGTCTCCATGATCTGATGATATGTCGGAACGCCTCATGAATGAAAGTGGCCAAGCATCTCTAGTTTGGTATGAGAGAAGTCTAGAAAGGCCCTCGACGAATCCGTCTTTGAAAAGGTAGTGGTATCATCCACGGATCTCATAGTAGACTGGGTAATGGCAAACAAAGTGCTCCTCTGATTCCACCTCATGGCGATCACATAGTGTGAAAATATGACTCTTGGGGATCCCATATGCTCGCCCACTCTCGATATGGAGTTGGTGCAATGACACATGGAACTATCCAATTGCAATCCTTAGTGAGTGTGGTAGGTGGATCTGGGTGTACCCTAGTGGGATAATGAAATCCTCCTCAAAAATGTGTAGGTAGTGATATCGACAGGAATTGGGCTTCACAAGAAGCTTTGTATGTGCCAACCAGGTCTTGAATGTGTGTAGTTGTAAGAGATCCTCCTAAATGATCGGGTTGAACACGTTGCCCCGAAACAGGACAAATGGGGCATCAATGTTATACTGAAAGGGAGGCAGTTCGTCTATATGGGAACCCAATCTCTCAATTGACATGTATGTGCATAGAAACATATTTGATCATGTTGAGCTACCAATGCTATAGAAGATGCTAATGCCAACCAAGGTAGCCTATGTCGCTCTGCAATACAAGAGCCATATGCTCGCACGTGGTATAGAAAAGTGATAGTCTAAAATGCCCCATCTAACTGCAATGGGGAAGCCCCAAATTCAGCCTAAATGATCCGTTGAGGGACAAATGGCTTGTTGCAGATCATCCATGGACAACAAGAGAACTTGTAATCTCTCCACTCTATGTTGGATAGATTTGGCCCCAGCAAGTACTGCCCTACGTGCCCGCCGAGTTGGACCAAGAAGTAAAATAGGAGTATCTTGGTTCGTGGGTTCATATGCTTGCATGAGTACTTGCCTTCTTCTTCTCCTTTCCCTTCCATTAGACTTGGATGAGTGGTACTTTTTCTTGCATCGCACTCGCAAGTAGTCAAGTTGGTTCACAACCTAAAGCTCTCATACCAATGTAACATGCAACAATTATGAATCATTTGAAAGGCAGCAAGACCATTTTCAAACCTTTTGTGAGCAGTCAATGCAATCAAGGGGAAGAGGGAGATAAGTGAGAGTAGAGTAAAGAGACAATTGAGAGCTGACAGTGATGAAGCAGCATGTCACAATGCAACCTAGTGTAGGGGTGCATGTGACAACTGTTGTATACACAAAAGTCTCTAGCCCAAAAATTGGGAGTTAAATGAATTCATTTGAACTATAACATCCACCTGGAATTGAAATCCAAAACTATGCTTCTTGAGGATAAACATAAAATTCTCAAGAATGCTAAGCGTATGTGGCATACTTGCAAAGGTATGAGCATATGGCACACAAAAAACGAGGTGATTTTCAAGCATCGCTACAATCTGAAAATTTGGTTTAGGAAATTTGGAGATGTGAAATCAATTTGTTGGCCACACATGCTCTCACCCATTCCCTATATTAATTATATGGATGGATAGTAGGTTTACACAACATGCTACAAGGCAACCAAAATAATGTTTCTACCATCTCTTATATCTCATCAAGCAAATGCTACAATTAGTATCAATGCAAAATTTCCAACATCTCTTCTACCTCATCAAGCAAATGCTACAGATATCCACTGTAACTATCATGGCAAGCTATAGCAGGATGGTTGAGAAATTAGCACGAGCACGATTAGGCAGAAAGTTTCAAATAGTAGCAAGTTGAAGCCAAGTTGAAGCTTACACTCAACATGTGCCATAGCATAGAAGACCTCGAAATTTCTAGCAAAATTACCAAGGTGCTGGAGCAGAGGCGAGATGAACATTAAGGAAGATGAACACAACGCCATCTTAATTTAGAAAACAAAGTGCTTGTCCAAGTGCTAAGTGCCTCATGGAAACATTACAAGTGCTCTGTAAGATGCTACAAGAGATCCACTTTCCCATTTCACAAACAAAAGGATACTAGACAAGCAGTATTAATCACATATGGATAAGAGAAATCCATGATTATAGATTAATAGATTAATGTATCTAGTCTTTCGATCCACTCGAACCTTTCTAATGTTTAGATCTCGTTTAGATTTGGAAGAGTAGTGTATAGTATTGATGTATGATAACACAACACATAGATTCAAAAGGTTCAATGAAATAATTTTTTGTCGCTTAACCTTCACCAATCATGAAATCCACATCAAGAAGCAAGAAGCTTTCGACAATGGGCTATGAGTTAGGTGGTCAAAATGACTGGTCTTCCCCAAGCCATCAAGATCAGCAAATCCAGCTGCAAAACCCCATTGGTAGCTCTTGGAGCAGGCAGGAGCAAAATTGGGTCTCGAGGTGTGTTGCGTAGCACCCAGAACATCAGCTAGAACTTGTAGCATCTCTACAATACTATCTTCTGCAAAGTCATCCTTCCACTTGAGCATCACAACATGAGACGTGGCACATGGGGTTCCAATTACTATCAAATCCATGTCGTCTTCCCAATCAAGCACCAAGAGGTCCTCCATGATGGCACCACCAGCAGCGACGAGCATGAGGTGGTCGAGGTGAACAACATAGTGATGCAAGGCATCCTTATTTCTGAAGCGGCCATAGAGAACGTGAGTCCAACGATGATGGGGTGGGTTAATGAGCAAGGTTTCGACATGAAGATGCAAGACACCATCAATGTGGAGGAGGGCACGACCTCCATTGATCAAGGAGATGATGAGAGCCAAAGGGGTGTCTGGTCACAATTTGAACAAGATGATGTGCTCCACTACGATTGTGAGGAAGGCAGCTGTAGACTGGGCAATTTGCAATGCATTGAAGATGGCCATAGCTTGATGCTGTCCTTGGAGTAATGTACTTGGCATTAAACCAATAGATATTTCTCTGTTTCAAAGCATAGGACTTCTCTCCATCTAATTGTGATCGTCAGGCTAAACTAACCCGGTAGTTGAAATAATGACTGTCCTAAACTAGCTCAGTGGTTGAAATTGCAATTGTCCTAAACCAACTTAGTGGTTGAAATTGTTTTGTTTTGCTAGTACCTTATTATATATGACTATATTAAACCAGCCCGAGGGTTGAAACTCTTTTTTTTTCTTGTAAGTTGATTAGTTTAATTAGACCCCTCTTTTACACAATGTATTTTGTTTTATTTTTCTCATAGTAGTGCTAAAAGGGGGCCTGCATGTTGGGTCAACAAACGGATTGTATCTTATTTTTATGGATCAAAATCCTGGCATTTCGATTGGGTAGAGGATCTTTGAGCATTGAAAGCCCTCGTATGTCAAGAAACGCAAAGACAAGAATGTTTGTTGTTGCCAATTTGCCAAAAACACATAGGATTTGACTTGTGTAAGCAAGCTGTGAATGACTTGAGATATGGTCGTATTGGAGCATTGCTCCATGGCGATTGATGCCCATGTCTACCCAATGAATATGCAGTCTGTCGACCACCTAGATCCTCATCATGTGTTGTAAGAAAGGCCACCTAGATCCTCATCATGTGTCCCAAACAACCACCACATTTGTTTTGGTAAATCCCAAACAATAGAGTAACCCCATGCTTATTTTCAGTATATCCCAAACAATCACTATGCTTGTTTTGAGTCATCTAATCGCACATCATGGGATCCAATTGTATTTTCCTTGGCTGTACACAAGGAAAATAGCTCCCACAAATAGGCTGGTTCTCTTTAACTATTGTCAAATTTCAACCACCGGGTTGTTGAAATATTAGAAAATGCATTTGTTTATATGGTGTCCCCTTTAGGTTAGTTCTCTTTAACTATTCTCAAATTTCACCCATCGGGCTGTGACCACACATCCACGGGTGACCACAAATCCATAGTCAACCACAAATCCTAAACGAATGAATTACATGCCATTCATCTTGTAATAATAGAAGTAAACCACCGTGTTGGTGGCAATTAATATTCTAGTGTGCAACCAACCAATTCATCTTGTATTAATAGAAGCAAACCACTGTGGTGGTGGCAATTAATATCCTAGTGTGAAACCAAAAATTTCATCTACAAATAATTGAAGAAAAACACCATGCTGGTGGCAATTATTATCTTAGTGTGCAATTAGCCCACTGCACTGGTGACCACTTATCCTACACTACTACCTTGCTATCCTAAAATGGATCGTATTGTTCCACAATGCTATACTAAATCACTTAATGTCATAGGTGTTTCTAAGGATAAGTCAATCCCTAAGAGAATTATTTTTTCTTAGATCCATCCTAACCCCATCTTTGGATACCAAATGACCCAAGTACTCAATTTGGGTCATGTAGAAAGAACATGTACTATTGTTGGAATAGAGCTTATTCTTTTCGTACTATGTCAAGAAATTTCCTTAGATGTCTATCATGATTTTTCTTATTCTTTGAATAGATCAATATATCATTAAAGAAGACAAGGACAAAGCCATTTATGTGTAAACAAAGCATAAGACAATTGAGTGTGGTAGGGGCATTGGCTAGATCAAAAGACATAACTTTCAGACTTTGTAGATGATAAAATCCTTGGATGTGGAGAGAACCACAACAATCTTGGACCCAGTTAGGGGCTCTAAGCTATTTACTATGAGGCCTCTAGCACTCAAATCAACTCGACCAAGTCTATCGGCTTCTTCACAAGGGCCAAGGAGACACAAGAGATATGAATTGGTGGAGTGCCTTCGAAATTTTCTCGATACCATGGGGGTAGACCACAAAGAACCTTAGGTGCCAGGTGGCTATTAGTATCATAGTAGAGCGGTAGATTGCCCTAGTTCTAGAGAGTTTGCGATGCAATCTTTGCACTAGGTGGCTTGGTCATCATAGATCCAGAGATGCAGAGCAGGGCCCTTTTGGGAAAGCTAGTCGTGCATGGTATCACCCCATGCACAAAAACCTAGAAACTCAACAAGGAGATCTTAAAACTGCCACAAACAAATTTCATAGACACAAAAACAAAAATATTTCTCACAAGAGATCTAAGGAACTCAACAAGGAGATCGTCAAACTCTCACAAAAAAATTTATCTCACAAGAGATCAAAGGAACTCAACAAGGAGATTCTAGAACTCCCACAAACAAATTTCAAACACATAAATATCTAAATTATTTTTATCACAAGAGATCGAAGGAACTCAATAAAGAGAACCTAGAACTCCCATAAACAAATTTCAAACACATAAATATCTAAAATATTTTTATCACAAGAGATCAAAGGTACTCAATAAAGAAAACCTAGAACTCTAATAAACAAAAGAAAAGACCAAAACCAAAATCCAAGCAAGAGATCTCAGGAACTCAGAATGAGATCCTAAAGCTCCCTAACAAAAATCTATCTTATTTCAGACCTTCTAGATTGCTTTCACAACCTTGAGGACCGTTCTCCTTCTTTTCCTTTTTAGATTTGTTATGCTCGACTAAGGAACCAAGCATGAGATAAGAAAAATTGGCAAACAATGAGATTATATGCAAAATTGAACGTATTTATCCTAATACAAATTTATTCGTCGAATACTTATTCGTACGAATAAAAGTTATTTGTATGAATATGTGGTGATGACATGGTGATTTATATAAAAAATGTAACGTGTCACCGTTTTTTAATCAATTTTTTCTTCCATTCAAATCATTCAAGCAATTTTCTCGATTTTTTCGAATCATGAAATCAAATTTTTCTACTTAGATGTGTGGTTGACAATTGTGACTTGCATAGATATATGTGCCACCTGCTCTTATCTTCACTTTTCTCCATCCATTCAACAGTTTTGATCTTCATCACTTTTCTTCTACACCATAGCCTCATCCTCTTCCTCATCTTCATCTGGATAACAATTTAGCCTTGGCTTGTCTCCCACCATCATCCTCGCTTGCCTACACTTGTGCAAAAGCCATGGAGAGAAAAAATCTAGGTAATTAAATACACCACAGTCTTGATCTACCTTTCCAAGATTTTTATTTATCTATCTTTCTATATGTTTGCTTAAAAACCCTTTCAAAGAGGGGAACCTAACCTTTATGTGTGTTCAGACTTTTCTTATGTTTCCTCTTTGTCATCACTATCCTTTGTGTCCTCAATTTACCCATCAGCATAATGTACGTACATTGCAATTGCAAGTGACTCTTCAAGTATCTTGCAATTTCCAGCCTTGTGTACAGTGCAGATTCACTTGTTGCAGTTTTCAAGGTATATCAAATAGTTTGTGCATTTGATACCTGATCCTATCATTTCTGGCAATCAATCCTTTAGAAGAATTGTCCATCTATTTTGAGCAAGCCAAAATGTATGAAGACCTGGATGAGGCAATCTTCCAGGAAATGCAAGCACGAATGAACCTCACAACAAGCTTGGATATTAGTCATCTCCTTGTTTAACGATGATGTGCTCTACCAAGACGAGAACATTGAGGTAAAGCACCTACCTTTCTTGAATTTGGGGTTTAGATATGCAAATTAATGGTATGTTTTTTAATGTGAGTGTGTTTCACGTATGGCAGTTGTTTGTTGAAGATGACACATTCCTCCTGAGGACAGCTAGAAGTAGAATTCCTGGGCTTGGTAAACTATCAAACCTTTCACATTATATCAAAGACTTATTTGCTGCAAAGATATTGATTTTTCACAAATTTCTTAGTAACAATGCAGCTACTATTACTTATTTTTTCAAGTGTTTGTCGAAAGTTTTGGGTAGTCATCGTATATCATGGCAAATAGATAAGATCATTGTGATAGAGAAGCGGCTCACTTTAATCATTTTTGGGTGTTATGCTAGAAATCAAGCCTCAAGAACTGGTTAACACACCTAGGACCGTGTTCTTTTACGGTTGTGCATGACACTGAGGCAAAAATGGTGTTTAATGCTTCATCGACTATGAAAAGCATATCTGATGGGCATAATACTTTGCACATGCCTCAACCTAGATGGTATTGAATAGCATGCAGAGTGCATCACCCATTCGATAAGTACTTGTTCGGATATTGCCCATGAAGAAGTTTTTTAGGATTTACAAAATTTCAACAAATGCTGAGGGATTCTGATGCAACTATTGCACAGAGTGAGCAAAAAGTAGAGGAGATGAAGGAGAGCATCCATAGCCTTAGGATGAGGGAGGAAGGAATCAAGAAGCAACTTCATCATGTACAGAGCAAGACTGTGGTATTGACGGCTCCAATAGTTAAATTGGATTCCTATCCTGCTATGTAGCAAGGTTTGAAATGCATGGTCTACCATACCCCCATCATAGATGACTGCTGTATCCGATGGCTTGCATGCTACCACCGAGTGCACGTTTTTTGCTTTGGAGTGTGGGTGCATATAGAATCACTATGTAGAGAATGCCATGAAGAAGTTTTTCAGGATTTACAAAAGTTCAACAAATGCTGAGGGATTCTGATGCAACTATTGCACAGAGTGAGCAAAAAGTAGAGGAGATGAAGGAGAACATCCACAGCCTTAGGATGAGGGAGGAAGGAATCAAGAAGCAACTTCATCATGTATAGAGCAAGATTGTGGTATTGATGGCTCCAATAGTTAAATTGGATTCCTATCCTACTATGTAGCAAGGTCTGAAATGCATTGTCTACCATACCCCCATCATAGATGACTGCTATATCCGATGGCTTGCATGCTACCACCCAGTGCACGTTTTTTGCTTTGGAGTGTGGGTGCATATAGAATCGCTATGTAGAGAATGCCATTTGCCATTACCCAGGTCATGGACAGATCAAATGTGCCTGCCTACTACATCTATCTATGATGAGAAAGTAGATGCTGTAGCTCAATTTGCTATTTGGGAAACATATCTTAAAGATAAGGAGATCAAATTGAAGAAGGCCAAGACCTAAACTGACTGCAAGGAAAAGGATTCTAAAGTGAGGAACCAGCCCCCTTCCAAAAAGGAGCAAAAAGGACTGAGGCTGCAACCCAAAAGCTCAAATCAAGGAAAGAGGAAGCGGCATGAAGGGAAGGAGTCTTTGAGATTATAATCTATGTAATATGTGTGTAATCTATTGAATTGTTAATCTTCTCCAAAGTTTACTTAGGCAATATTTTCTCAGCTAAGTGACTAGATAGTGTCCTTTGATCTATGCCAGCATGCGGTGATAATAATGAGACGAAAGATTTCGATTTGACACGTAATGTGAGACAAAATATTTTGATTAGATCACTAATGTGAGAGTGAAAGATTTCAATTAGTGAACCATTGTACCGCGAAAGATTTCAATTAGACAACTAATGTGAGACAGAAGATTTAGATTAGACAACTAACATGAGACTAAAGAATGACAAGGTTAGGCTCAATGAAGTCTCTCCCTATTTAAGTGCAGTGCAAACACAACTAAGAGCCCATTACGAAATCTAGACCCAAAACTCTATACATCGATCCACCTACTGCAAATTTATGGCATACCCAAAAGACTTTGGAATGCTTTTGTTCTATTTAAAACGATGTTGGATGGCATCCTCGTAGAAACAGACTCGGAGAAGGAGGAAAATAGTTACAAGGAGGACATGCTTCGGCGGTGGGTGTATTACTTGGAGTCCGCACAGATGGTGCTTATTAATTTCCCTGGCTATTGTTTTTTTGCTCCTTTAAGGTTCTTGTCAAGCTCATGATGTAGGTTTCTTTTGGCATGATGGCTCGAAGATGTATAGAGTGCAAAGAGCAGGATGAAGAGGACCCCCAATGAAAGGAGTAGTTACTATGGACGCATAAGTCAACAGAATCAAGCAAGCAATGTGTGATCTGAGTGTGTGAAGAGGTCTACAATAGTGCAGTAGACTGGCCTCTAGAGCTGGGAGATGCTTGCTATAGGGAGGTTGATAAGATAGTTGGGAGTCTGGAATTTTCTTGAAATAATAAAAATATTATAGACGTCATTTCTTGAACTTGTGGATATTCTCATGGTGCTCGTAATACCTGATTTTGTATTGACCCACTACTACGCACAGATCCTATTGCGACATTTAAGTATCGATGTTTAGTGTGCGTGGGGCGCTAATCGTTAAATTAAAAAGCGCATCTCGTAGAGCATCGCTATATAGTGACTTTAGGCAAACGTCGCTATATAGCGACTATTACAAAAGTCGCTATATAGCGACTTTTAAGTGTCGCCATATAGCGACACTGAGATAATATTTTATAGCAATGTTTGCCAGAGAGGTTTTTTACTCATATAGGCCTTAAAAGTTAGTTTTTTCCAATGACAGATTTTTTTAAATTTTCATACATGTTTGATCTTTTGAGAGAACAAAAATATGAGAGCATGTACATCAAGCCTTTGAAGCTCATATATTCATGTCCAAGTTTGAGATGAAAAAATTCAATGAAGAGCATTTACATCAACTGTTTCATCTTGAGCCAAGTCTAAGGTGCCAAACAAGTCTATCTCTAACTCTATATTGAGTTGATCTCCTATATCATCATCGTACTCTAGCATCGTACATTCACCTAAAAGTACTTGATCATCTTCTTCAATAAAGTGTGGTGATTCTTGATGATCGTTGTCTTCTTCCTCAATATCATGATCTCCATCTTCCTCCTGTGCGATGTCATTATGCACATCTTTCTCTTGGCTCATATTGTGATCTTCATCTTCTTCGCTAGATTCATCGGGATCAATTGGATTCGGCATTGGTAGTGGCATCTCCATATCCACATCTCTATCTTTAAAAATTTGCTTACTTCATGGTGCAACTTGGATCACGTACCACCATCTTGGATCAGAATGATTCAGATGAAAAACCACATATATTGAAGATGGGTGCCAAATGTCATCAATTATATATAGAAATTATGCTCAAGTACATGTATCAATGGATCTTTAAAAATGAAAGCTTGGATTAATTAAATCATTAGCATGCACCTACTCACAGTGCTCGGGAAGAACAAAAGTATCACTTTCATCGGTCCAATGTTTGGTGGAGTCTATTGCAAAGAAACCGCTACTATCTTTTCTGACTGTCGCATGGGGACCATTGTAAATAGTTCTAAACCATTTTACATCAAGAATGAGAATACTAAATTGTCTGAAATCAACTTTATATTTTGCGTATGGTTCCACAATAATCCAACTGTGAGAAGAGAAGATTGGTATCCAAAGCACTTGCTTGGCTATCTTGTGTGAAGTTAGCCATGACGCCACAATCATATGTGACTCTCTTTGGATCGATGCATTCCACGTGAAAATGTTGTCCATATGACCATAATGCATTGTACTTTTTGTACTATAAAAGAGCATCATTTAAACAATGAAGATGCATCTATTTTATAGCGTATATTGCCACAAATAATTACTTAATTACGTCAAGAGGTAAGAAACTTACATGCATCATACATCCAGATAATAACACCAGAATATTTCAAGCTTTCCATTCAAATATCGAGGAATTAATGTTCTTAGGATGGAGTGCTGCCTCCTTAACAAATTATAGTATTTTTTTCTATAATTCATGTAACCAAGTTCCTCAAAGAGAAGGTGCATATGGAAGCCTCCATCCTATTCCTCTCCCTAACTTTGATAGTCCAGAATGGCCTCTTCCTGATCCATTCTCTATAGATGCATTTAGAATGAAGATGAGATCAGATATTCAATGATCAGTGAAGTTTACTTTCGGTTCAAAATCTGTGGGTGTTAGTTGGTTAATGTCCTCCATTACATTATTTATTTTTTCAAATTAGTCTTCATTTACAAGACAAAGAGCATGTGGGTATGCAAAGGCCTAGAAAATGAATTTCTTGATAATCTTCTATACCTAATGTGGGATGTTAGGGAGGGTTTGCAGAATGGAGACCATTTTCGATGTATACTTAAGAAAGTATAGTAATAAGATATCAAGTAGGGCGGAGTATTTGCTACATGAGATACGCTTACAAACGTTCAAAAAATAATCATGGCAGATTAATACCTTTGGATTGTGATGCAGTGGACACTACAGAGTTAGAGGTACATATGTCCAATGGGGAAATCCAATATCTTGAGATCACAGATAGTTGGATCTTGAAGCACGTTCAAGAATACATCGCTATCACCTTTGATGATAGTGATTTTTTCTTTACACTAAATGGGAAGATAGTGAGAAGGTGACTCAAAGGAACATCAATGCTTGAGAAATGGAAGTCTCCCTGTAACTTCTCCATTCATACTAGTATTGAATAAATGTAATAGTTTTTCAGGTGTGATGTCATTTGTACTAGCAATGAGTCTATACTTAATAAAATTAGTAGTTTTTGATGTGTGTTGTAATAGTTTTGAAAACATGATATAGTTTTTGAAGTGTGTTGTAATAGCTGTTGAATAAATGTAAACGTTTTGAAACTCTATTGTAATAGTTTTTGACTAAATGTAATAGTTTTTGTTGTGTGATGTCATTTGTACTAACATAGGGGCCCCTAAATTCCAAAAAAAAAAACCATTATTTTGGGTGGCGGGGGAAGGCGGGAGTGGAATATGGTGGGAACTCAATATAATGACCACGCCTCTATATCTGTTGAAAATAGTGGCCACCTATGATCATGCTATGAGCATCAAAGTGCATCCCATGCCCATCCACTATATCCTCATTCAGCACACTCTTCGCCATAGAGCATCGCCACAAGTAATAATCCACACCCTCCTCATTGCCCTCCAAAGCAATGACCACGAAGATGTCACCAATATGCAACATATCTGTAAGCTGGTCATAATCTCTAGAGGAACTGAATCCCACATCCTGATTGTCATCCTGATTGTCATGTACCTCCTCCTAAGGATGGAAGGGAGAAAGCACTCGCTGTGCCCATGGATCGGCCCATGGTATCATGGTGCACCCTCCCTAATCATCATCAATGCATGCAAGGCAAAAACATGCAAACTTTTGAGAAAACATCGCAAGGTGAGACTCACCTATGCTCCTGATGGAATGGAAATCAAGAGTGCCAGACACTGAATGATAATCAAAAGTCCTAGACCAATTAAGTCTCCCAATGTCCATGCACCAAAAATACAGGCTCACCACCCTGTCATCACGTGACTGAAACGAGAAGATAACACTGGTGGATAAGTGCTGGCTGCACCATCACGCCGCATCATGTGCATCCTTGAAAGCGATCGGCATTGTGACACAACTGGTATCGATGCAAAGCACGCTTCATGCAAGCACCTGCACCATCATGCTCTCCCTTACCATGCCGTGTCTCGAGGTAGCTCCATGTGATTAGAATGCCTATCTCATAGTGCCATCTACAGAACCAATAAAACTGTCAAGCAGATTTGAACTGACCACCACAGTCGTCTGACCAGATCAAGTGCTGCTGCCATGTGACACCATGATCCCTCAAGAAACTATCATGCAAAGTGAAGCAATGCTGCACAAAATGGGCATCATGCGATCGATCATCACTAATGTAGAAGTGATACTCTCACACAATGACACGTGAATCCATGGTGCTATCAATGCCATCCACATGAGCTTGTGCATGATGATAGCTAATGTGCACAAATATAGAAACCTGCAATATGGCATTGAAAAAAAATATGACTATTATTCAATATAATGGGGCCATAAAAAAACCAATAACTCAATCACACGTCACCTGTTCGGAGAAATAATACTCCGATTGGATCTCATGCTATGGTGCAAAGGTATTATTCTTCGCAAACTCCACCACTGAGACAACCACCCCTATAGGAAATGTCCTCAAACATGCACGGTACTAATGATCCTCCCACTTTGCAGTGTGCAAGTGGCATATGTAGTAGTACAGCTTCCCTTGAAAACTGTCAATGAATACAACACATGGTGTCTCCTTCCCCACAAGCTGCAACCTCCTCGACTGTGCACCACCATCTAATGTCAGGGTACTGTACTCATACTACTGCTAATGAACCATCTGCACATCACAAGTATCTAGTGCAACTCATGGCACTCTAGCAAAGTCACGACACAAAGTAGACCTGCCTTCCACACAATCAAGGGAGTAGAATAAAGCATTGCCATCTCGTGTACACAATATGAAATGAATGAAGTCGCGAGGGCTAATAGGAACCACTCCCCTATGACCATCAAGGGAATGAAATACATCATACATCAATCCAAAATCCACATGGTAGCGACAACAGCACGTGTCACGCTCCTGAGAGCATCGCACAAACCATGGCCTGCATCGCTCAAATGACCTCTGGCTAATCTTGAATTCTAGGTGCACGTCTACAAACTGAGTGTACAACTCAGTCTGGGTACGCTCCAAAAAACATGCACCATGCTCAATGTACACACCACGTGACACCCTCTTTTGCAATGCCTTCTTGACACACCGGGGATGCTCTGCAATGCTCCTCCCAAAATTGTTGTATGAAGGACCTCGTGGAATCATCCAACGATCGATCGCTGCGAGGTGCACGACCACTCAAAGCCCATAGAGCATTAGTCTCACTATCCTCTAGACTCTGCTTTTTAATAATTCTTGTTCGTAATGTGCATGGTGCAATTTGAAGAAGACGTGAAGCGGTACACACATGGCCTGTCATATGAGGTCTACTAATGGCAGCCACAATAGCATGACGTGCTGCCAAGGCATCACTGGAGTTCCTATGCTTAATAGAAGCATAGGAATGTCAAACACTGCTAAGGACCTCGCTACATACAACCCTATCTCTACGTGCACCAAGACCAGCAAGCCTCTTACACTCTACCAAGTTAGGGTGATCAATCAGGGATGTGAGAAGAGCAGACTACGAAGCTGGCGTAAGGTCACTAAAAGAAGACTGCACAATCTTGCTAGTACGACAACGGATAGTGGACTTCGGCAAGTCACCTCATGAAGCAACACTGCTACTGCAAGGTGGGGCAAGGGGATCAACCGGAGATGGTAGGGTGGAGGGGGGAAGGGAGGTGCCAAGGGGAAGGGGGGGAGGGGGAGGGGGAAGAGGTAGAGGTGGAGGGCAAAATGTAGGTGCCTAGGGGAAGGGCAGAGGCTGGAGTTAGGGGAGTGGATGAGGATGTGGAGGGGGGGACAATGGAGGTGGGGGTGGGGGTGGGGGTGGGGGTGGGGGTGGAGGTGGAGGTGGAGGTGGGATGTAGAGGTGGAGGTTGATCGGTGGTGACAGCATGAGCTCTAGCTCTAGAGGTTGTCTTGCACTCATGAGCCTTTCGCTTGCGCTCCTCGTCAATGAGATTTGGGGGAATTTCCTACATCTTTCATGTCTACTAGCTCTACAGCTTTGAGAACCCATTCTCAATGAAAGTAGGATGCAAGGTGTGACAAAGTGATGGGGAGGAAAGAATGGCTAAGAATGGGTGAAATGAACCAAAACATGGTGTCTTATAGAGAGCCTGAACTCATCCACTAGATTGCTCTTACTCATCCACTAGATTGCTCTTGATTATTATTAGTGGAGAAGGTGCTAAGATTGAAAATAATTGGATACTAAAATTACGTTTGATTTTGTTTTGAAACTAATTTTTGTGGTCTACTCAAATAAGTTGATTTTAATCATATTATATATACATGGAATCCAATGTTAATTTTGAATATTTGCATCGTTTGATTTTATTTTCAGTTTAATATTCACATAACATATGTGCCTATCTTGATTAATATTTTCGTTAATGCAATTTGAGAATAACCTATGTGATAAACCATGATAATTTGATTATTTTTCCACTTCCAAATATCTCCAAATACCTCGATCGTGGTCATAAACCATGACGATTTGATTATTTTGCCACCTTTGGATACCTCCAAATACCTCGATCGTGGTACACCTAAGGATTGGGGAGTGAACAAAAAGTGGACACCCTTAGCTTGCTACTTCCCATAATATGGAAAAGAACACTTAATGATTTATTTGATAGTGCATACAAAAGGTCTAGAGAGTGTAGTGGGAAGAGAGAAAAAGAGAGAGAGAGAGAGAGAGAGAGAGAGAGAGAGAGAGAGAGAGCATGGAGGAAAGGAGATGGGGAAGAAAAGAAAACAGAGGAGGGGGAAAATAAGGGAATGCAAGAGAGGGGAGAGGAAACAAGGGAGCAGAGAGAGGGAGGGAGGGAGGGAACACTTGACAGGAACACCCCTCTAAATCCAAGTAAATCCTATTTCCTTCCCCCAATTCGGCATGTCCCTATCATTTACCCAAAAGCCATTCGATTTGTGCCAATTGATGTGTACCCCACCTGAGTAAAAAAATAATCCAAGGCTACTCTAAAAGTCGTGATCATTTGTGGAGTGGCATAAAAAAGGACCATAGTATCATCTACAGGTTCACTATCCATAAGCTCCTCTTTCCATCTCAATGGGAATCTCAGCCCAAAAATATGATCTTGAGATATAATTTTGATACTCAGAGCTTCAACATAAACAAAAAGAGAAGGGGGAAAGAGGGCATCCCTAGTGGACTGATGTAGAAATAAAAAAATTATCTCCCTTACCCCACCAATAAGCACCTGGCTATGGGACGTTGACATATATAAAGAGAAAACCCTTGTTATCCATGCATTTGTAAAACCAAAACAAAGACGTATGCCCTCTAAAAAGGTCCAATCTACTCTTTCATAAGATTGCTCAAAATCCAAAAGTAGAATGGCCAACCTTTAGTTGCTCTACATAGTCCATTATCAAGCTCCCAACAAAGAGAATATATAATCAAAATGCCTATCCCATATGCACAAAGCCAATCTGCATATGATGAATAAGGTCTGGAAGTATGGGCTACAAACATAGGATTATTGCTTTGGAAAAGATCTTGTAACAGGTTGCCAAGAGGTAACAATCCTCCACTAGGACACTAAATTTCTAGAATCTCCTTGCAATCCCAACATGCAATAAAACACAAGCATAACCCAATGATGACCACAGAAGGATGTCTTCCACATTACCGATCAAAGATCTCAAGGGCTACAAGGCAAATAATTGAGCGAGCATATGGGCTACATGTAAGTGTTGTTGAGCAACATGTTGTCAAATCCATGGAGCATCATTCCAGTGACTCTCTCATTCGTATGACCCTGAACCAAGCCTACATGGCATGTCTCATCCACTGCCCTTCCTATCTCATGTGTGGGTCCTTGTACCTTAGGTCCCTCCAATGAAGTTGCACATTATTCTACGGCATCCTGAAAGCATTCAAGGATTATTATTTAATACAATTTCCATGCTTCCTCAATGGAAAATTCCCTTGGTGGGTGCACTGCTAAGAAATCTTGGGTATCACGTGCATTCAAGGGTGTTAAAAGAATCCCTCACCTAAATTTGTCTCCCCCATAAAACCACCCCTCTTTTCTTATAAACTAACATATTTGTTGTGATAAAGGGACAGACGGGGAGAGAGAGAGAGAGAGAGAGAGAGAGAGAGAGAGAGAGAGAGAGAGAGAGAGAGAGAGAGAGAGAGAGAGAGAGGGCTGTCATAGTACAATAACAATCACAAGAAAAGCTATTTAATTTCAATGCGAATTTGTGTGTATGCATGTGTGTGAGTGAGTGAGAGAGAGAGAGAGAGAGAGAGAGAGAGAGAGAGAGAGAGAGAGAGAGAGAGAGAGCATGGAGGAAAGGAGAGGGGGAAGAAGAGAAAATAGAGGGGGGGGAATATAAGGGAGTGCAAGAGAGGGGAGAGCAAATAACAGAGAGGAGAGAGGGAGGGAGAGAGGGAGAGAACACCTTACAAGAACACCCCTCTGAATCCAAGTAAATCCTATGTCCTTCCCCTAATTTGGTATGTCCTTGTCGCTTATCCAAAAGCCATTGGATTTGTGCCAATTGATGTGTGCCCCACCCTATTACAAAATTAATCCAAGGCTATTTTAAAAGGCTTGATCGTATGTGGTGGCATAAAAAAAGACCATAGTATCATCTACAGGCTCACTATCCAAAACCTC